>NW_026930335.1:0-15000 GCF_032062105.1 Saccostrea cuccullata
TGTTCTTGTATTTTGTTCATAAAATGCTTTGGAAAACGTCAGACTCAAGCACACCATAAAGAGGTCAACCTATCGAATTATTTTACTGCCACAAAGGCTGAAGACCATGTTAATGAAACGTGCTATGCAAATATCATATTCCACACAAACGTTCAAAAATTAACAGAAGTAGTTTTTAAATTGAATATCAAATAAATTACAATTTATTCGAAGGACAGTTGAATGTAATAATTGAAATAAAAATCACAGTTGAAGATTACTTACAATATTTGCTTTAAGCATTGAATAATTTTTTAACCATGTACTAGTAGTCTCGTATCTGCATCGTTGTGTGCAATAACATTGAGTAATGTCACTCGCTATCTACCTAGCTAGCAAATGGTGGGAGTATTTAAAAAGTCGACTGTTAGCAAACAATCACTTGTAATACTTCCAAATGTTAAAATAAGCTTTTATTTTATACTATAGATTGCAGTTAAGTGTGAAGTTTAAGTGACGTCACGATCTAGTTTGTGCTCAAGGTAAATAGTACAATCCTCCTAACCGCAAGCTATACAAATGGAACTTTCTTCTAATCGCTGATTGGTTGCTAGTATTACAGACTTTTTCTGTGTCAACTTTGATTATATGAGTTGACCACTCACATGTATTGGTTACGCTGGATGTATCTGTCGAAAAAGATCGTGACGTAATGCAAAACTTCACACTGAAGTTTGTACAAACTTTACACAGAAGTTTGTACTGAAATTGATAATATAGTAATTTTTATTTTTAAAAAAATGTATTCAGATAGAGAAAATATCCGAAGCTTTTTTTAGCATTTTACGCAGCACAGTTAAGGTTACAAAATGGAGGCGGAGCCTAATTTGTACGGGAAAACTTGACTATGACATCATACACAATATACGTGATACAACATTTCTTTAAAATACCACACAATGAGTTTATGTGCTAATTTAACCAGTAAGAAATCATCAAACAACATAAACACTTACTACAACGAGTTGTTTTGTCGTTAGTTAAATCCCACATAACAAGTTATATAAACAAGTCACTTATTCACTGATCGCAATACACTTGTCAATATGACGTCATTTCTTACAACGTGACGTAGTTTGTATGCAGTGAAAGACAGATCAAGTAATATTTTCTCAACATAATATGTATTCTATAATTAAATAAAATATTATTTTCAGATATTATATGGTCCAATAACTTGAATTTAATGTCTTCTTCACTATTTTAGCAATATATTTTCTGTACATTACCTATTTAATTGACACTGCCGTATATTTGTATGCAAGTACAACGGAGGGTAATGTGGGGGTCTTAATAAATCGATTTAGTGCAAGGGCATGCACTCTATGGATCAAAGTAAGCCTTAACATTTTAACTATAGAACTATTAAGGTATCTGAAAAGTGCTGCGATCCTGATGAAATCGAAAAAACAATTTAATTATATCAATATTTCATGCCGCTGACCAGCAAAAAATGTATAGAGGAGATCTATATTGTGTGATTTGATATTGGCTTTATCCAACTCGTTGAAATGGTGTATATATTCGCGAGGCTTGCCGAGCGAATATACACCATTTCAACAAGTTGGATAAAGCCAATATCAAATCACACTATTATGGATGTTCTATTTATTTCATACGACTTTTGTTTTAACAAAATTTGAGACCCACCCCCCCTGCGAAACTACATGAATGACTGCCAATTCAAATTGATGACGTATAACTTGATGACGTAACACCGTTGATGTTTACATGCGTCGGGAGAAAGTAGATCGAGTTCAATATTTAGAATTTTTGCTATCTGCTTCTTTGAAAACATCATGTGACAATTGCTGGAACTTCACATCAAACGAACTTCTGACTGAAAGTTTATAGGACTATGGGGGTCGTGAAAATGCTAGGCAAGGCTAGCCGCTAAGGGCCTAACGTTAGTTGTCTAGATCCATTGCTGATCCATGGTAAGTTACACCTACATTACTAGGTAGGCATACGGAGTATAATATAAGAAAGCATTGTTGAAGATGTCAAAGGAGTCTTATAACAACAACTTAACTGGTAGGCTTTACTTTTTCCGAAAACGATTAAGGGGGGGGGGGTAACATCTGTCTTCAAGTAGCCAAAACGGGCTCCATGATAAATTAAGACACTTCTTTGACACATACCAGTCTTTTCTTGCTTTTAACGATATTACTGCCCTTTATCACTCATTTTATAAGGGCAACAATTTTCACAAATAAAAGTTTCAATAAAATAAAATCTTGAAGCGAGGGATCGTGTCAAAACCGGAAGTGCTATTGATAAAGCATCTACCCGTTGATAAAGCAAAAGTTTATCCAGCGGCCTATATCACGAACACGTATGAGATAAAGCATACTGTCATACAAGTATAATTTTAACAATGAAATTGTAGAATTTAGAAAGGATCGCAGCACTTTTCAGAAACTACGATGCGTGTTGAAAATATTTATATATTAAACTTTAAAATTTAACTTGTTTATGCCCTTGCACTAGTGATATTTATATGTTACATCAATAATTCAAGTAAATGTGCTAAAATCGGGTGACTCCCGCATCACGTGACTAGTCTAAATATAAAATATAATCGTCCTCGATATGTAGTTATTAATCATAATTACAATTATCCCATATAAATAATGTATTTTAAAATATCGCCATCCCGATTACAAATACATATTTAAATCTAAAATTTAGTCGATATTTCCATTGCGAACCTTAACTGTACTGCGTAGGAAAAAATGTGAATGACAAGTTTTAATGTATATTAAATCCAGGCTCAACAATTGCGACCATAGGGAAGAAAAGTGTCCAAAATGTTATAATCAAAAGATTTTATCATCGAATCAAAAAAAGAAAAAGAAAACACACAATACATACTGTCTTGCTTTGATAAGTTTTTTTTGTTCTTAAGCAAATTAAGGATTATTATTTTAATAAACAAACAATTCTTTTAGTGTGCCCACCTGGATCATATGGCGAAAACTGTTCTTTAAAGTGTCCTATGGGGACTCATGGTTTACTTTGCAAAGGAAAGTGTACAAGTGAGTCAGGTTTTGATTTCATTCTGTAGCATAGACGATTTGACATATGTTAATCAATTTTTTAATATTTAAGGAATCATTCTTTAGTTTGATAGCTATGCCAGGTCATCAACGATAGCTTGAAAGGTGGAATAATTTGCATAACAGGCGATGCTCTGGGATACCCAACAAACTAAACAGCGATTCATTATATTTCCTTTTCATTGTGAAGTAAAATTGTAAAATTAGTTTTTTAAAAAAATGATAAAGATTTAAATCACACGAGGCCTCCGATGTCCATTTCAATAGTCCATACCCAATGTCAAAAAATAGGTCGCACGAAATTTTCATGTATATCAGACCTCCTTAGCTCCTGATCTTTCGCTTGGTGAATTTTACATTACAGTTGAATTATCAAGAAATCAACAAACCTAACGTTCAAAGAGTTATCACAGAGAAAACAAATTGAAATGAAAATACATGTTTAATTATGTCACTCAACACAGGAAATATAAAAAGAGGTAAAATAGTCTGGTGTTACAAGTGCGTGTGATGCTGTATTTGCAGATATGCACCCTAAAGGTTAACGGCGTTTTTCAAACGATCATTTAAAAAACCGTTTGAAAACTATTATTCGGATCAATGGTAGTTATTTATGTACCCACGATCACATTTTTTTTTATTTTTCAGTCATTCAATGTTGGAAATATTTTTTTTCTTACAAATACCAGGGTTTTTGTGTAGGGATTAGACTTGGGTATATTGCTGGTCAAGTTAAAATGCATCCATTCTTTGAAAACGTTCTCTTCCCCTTGGTATTTTGAAGATAGATGAAGTTCACAATTGCATGAACAAGACTTACATGTTGCGTACTCATCCAACAAGGGCAAAATCCCTCTTGAATTTGTGTATGCCCTTCATATGAGCAATGAATTATCCCAGTACCAACGGACTTTTTGTGGCAACTTTAGATAAAATTGTACACTGTTGAGGTGATTCTTTAGAAAAGTTTTAAGTGTGCAGAAGGGCAGAGAGTTAGATACAGAACTATGGATAATCAGAAAATCTCAATTGAACTTTTAACTGGGTTTACCTCTAACTTAAGCATCTTAATTTTTTCGTCAACAGTTTGCAAAAAGGCGAAAACATTTCCCACACTTTTCAAAACCATGACTTTCATGAAATATTTGAATACGAAAAATATATATGAATTTAAAGTTAATACAAAAATATTTAACGAACACTACAAGTTTACATCTTGCTAAATGTTTGAAAAGCTACAGTGTAGCATTTTAGTTTGCTGCCCCTTTTTGGAGCCATACCTATTAATTCATTGTTTATTGCTGCAATATTTCAGCCATGTTTTGACAGTCATGTCTATGATACGTTTTTGACCCTTTTTGCTATGTTTTGGGTTATAGCAACTGTGGGTCTCCCAAGTCTGTATATCAGATAGAAAGAAGAAGGTATGGTTTTAGCTTTATTGCGCCCTAAAAATGTAATGACATCAAAAAGTTATGAAACTGGCTTAAATATTAGTTAAATAAATGACTTTTATAAATCAGGAAAGAATATGGCATGAAAGTTTACCATTCTGCAAATATGACGTCATTAATGTGAAGCATTTCTCTATTTTCAACAGAAAAAGACTCAAACTGGCACATTTCAAAGGGTGATTTTCCTTTAGAAAACAGTGTCCACAGCCGTCGCCCACGTTAATTTTTTGATATTTTGTGCAAAATTCAATAACAAATCACATATCTCAAGATCTTTGTGGGCGATGCCTGTGGACAATGTTATCTGAAAGAAAATTCAATTGAAAATTTGTGTCTTCTGCAACTTTTTTTTTAGAAAATACGGGAAAATGCACATGTTTATAACGTCATAATTAGCATTTAAAAACACATGTGAGAAAAATGACTTGTATGATTTTTCTGCTTTGAATTTCAATTATTTAAAAAGCATTAGTTTTCAACTTTTACACCAGTTTCATTTTTTAGAAAATCACAGGGCAAAATTTGTATGGAAACCATACCTTCTTCTTATAATACCAAATAACTTTTTATATAAAACCTAATTAAAATAAGTTTATTTGTCAATGATTGATTATTGAGCGGTAATAAATTATAAAAGCAAATCTTTCCAATAAATCAATAAAAATAGGATAATAATATCCCATATGAAGTTTTTCCTTAAATGTGGGAATACCCAAAAATATTTCTTTTCAATAATAAACTATTAAAATAAATTTAAATAACCACAGGCATCAGTTCCCAATATTAATAAATTAATTAATTAATTACCCAACTGCTTTGGGTTTCCATTATTTTTTTCCCTAGCTGTTCTCGTCAGATTGAGGTAATGAGCAAACAGCTGCAGGTGACAGCTGACAGCTGTTTATTGCTAGCACTCTCGAGCGCTAGCAACTACGTTAGTCCAAATTCCTTGAATACGCATGCTCGGCTTCACGGTCATGCATACTGAGAAAACTGTGAAAACTACTATAGATAGATCTTACGATTTCGATTTATTTAAAGACAATGCAAGATTCGCGGGAATTGGAGTTATGGCAGATGGAGGATCATACTAGGGTTTAAAATGTCGGAATAACATTAAAAGTAGGTTATTTACATAAGTAACGATTTAGGGAACTGCCTGTATGTGCGTCAATCTTTGGTACAGTACCCGCATCGTTATTCTTTACAATTCTATCGTGTCCTATCGTGCGTGTATCCTATCGTATCGTGCGTGTATCCTATCGTTTTATGCGTGTATCCTATCGTATCGTGCGTGTTTCCTATCGTATCGTGTATCCTGTAAAGAATAACGATGCGGGTACTGTATAAGATTATTTGTCAACCTACGTTCCATACCTATGGAGGAAACTAGGATTGACAACATGTCGATAAAACCAAATGACATTAAAATATAAAATATTAAAATCATAAATCGTAACACTGCCTCCCCCCTTCCTAATAGGCATTCGTCCTCGAATGGGAACTATGTCAAACCATTGAAAGGAAGAGAAATCACTGATGTCAAAGGTAAGTATATTTTCATTAGTTTGTCATGTTGATAATAAATATTCAGTACATATTTTACAATAAAACATTATTTACATATCAAATAACAATTATAACAATTATATCATATTCAAACAATAAGAAACATAAATGAAAATTACTAATACACCACAACTCAGATTATCATATTGAAAATTTATCACAACTTGGAATATATCACAGTGCATATCTATCACATCTTAGAATATAGCACAGTGTTTATCTATCACAACTTGGAATATATCACTGTGTTTTTTTCTATCACAACTCAGAATATATCACAGTGTTTATCTATCACAACTCAGAATATATAACAGTGTACATCTATCCCATTAGTTTTCTTTCCACAGAGGCTCTGACTGTCCCTTCTTCTCAACTGTTAATACTAACCCAGATAGACTATAAAATTTTCCCTCCACGTAAAGCTGACGCAACACTGTGAAGTCGGATGGTGGGATATTAGGAAACGCTCCGGGTGACTTTAGATAGTCAAGCACGAAATCAAAGTAACAAGGATTTTCGTCTATAAAGTAGGTATCGTTGGATGGTTTGATTGGTGAATTTGGTTTAGTCATTGCTGCCAATAATGAGGATGGGTCGCTGGCAAGTGTCCGTCTGCTGGTTTCAAATTTTCTTCCCCCACATTCAGTATTACACGGCCAACTTGTTGTTCTTTGAGTATGTTAAGTTTAATTTTCATTTGGTTAGTCTGTGAATATGTAGGTACTTCTTTAGATTCCTGAATTTCATAACTTTCTTCTTCTGAGGCATTTATTGAAAGGACATCTTTGATGGGATTTTCTGATTTCTTTGTAGATTAGGAACTAGAGTCTGCATTTGAGGTTGAAGATGATGATGATGATGATACCGAAGATACGACTGACTTGGATTTGTAAGTTTTCTTTGCCTTTGGATTAGAAGTAGCGGATACGGTTGGTTGTGCCTGAGACTGGGGCTGTTCCACAGGTTTAGGACTTGGTACTGGACCAGGAGCTGGAATTCTCTGGTCATTGTCGCTTTTTTTGTTTACTTCTTGTTTCTTTGTGAGTACCACTGTGTCCATATAGATTGTTCTTTTTGCTCCTGAGGTGGGATTGAAGTTGGGAATGACTTCTTTCATGAAAGCCTCAACAAGAGTTGATCGATCTCTTCCTCTGGAATTCAGCAAATTCTTTGCGTTCCTCTTCCCCATACTTCATGTTCGATCTCTTGAGAAGTTGGAGGTTGTATCCCTTACACCCGTGTTTTGGTCTTTGCGACCCAACATGTAATGACACATAACGCATAGGTACCCAAACCCGGAATGGGTGGCAGTCAAGTGGCGTTCAGCATGTATCTGATTTGTAAATTCCCTTCCATTCCAAAGAAGGCATTTGAAGCGCTGGATCTGTAAAAATAAATTTTTTTTTTAGTTCCCTTGGAACCATGTCATAGTAATAAAATGTGCAATAATAATATAATAACAGTAAAATCATGTCAATCAAAATTTGAATTATATGTCAATCAAATTTTGAACAATATGTCAATCTATATACTGTATGTATACTGTATTAGACGTATATATACACCAAAGTGTAGAGTTTTTATGCTTGAAACCATTTGGGAATATTTATTCCATTGTAGATTTTTAATCTATTATGGTGAATTACATCCCCTTTATGTCTAGGGTGCTTTTGAATTTTGTAGAGAACGTCATTAATTTTCTCTTGATTCTAAATGGTCCTGCCCAATGCCTGGATAGCTTTCGTTTTAAACCCAGATTTTGGTTCGGAAAGTGTACCCCTACTGCATCGCCTATTTTATAGGGATTGTGTTGGATTTTTTTTATAATACTCTCTTATCATCATCTGGGAATTTAATTTAATATTTTCCTTGGCAAAATTGTAAATTTTGTTCATTTTCTCCGATCAATTTTGTATATATTCCGAAATGTTGCTTCTTTCAGGGTCAGGTCTCCAAAGTACCAAGTCAATAGGGAGTGCAACTTGTCGACCAAAGAACATTTCATTTGAGCTCACCCCTCTGGATTCATGTACTGAGGATTTATACGTCAACAAAAGTAAAGGTACTAACTCATCCCAATTTTTCTGATCTTTATCAACAAAAGCTGACAACATATTTTCAATTGTACTATTAGCCCTTTCAATCATCCCGTTCAGATTGGGGTCTGTAAGGTGAAGTTCGGGTCTTCTCTATTCCCAGTAGTTTACACAATTCTTGGAATATATATAGTAGACTCAAACATCTTACCTTAATCAGAGTGTAATTGCATTGGATCTCCAAAGATAGGTATTATATATTCCAATAACTTCTGGGATGTTGTAGTAGCCTTTTTATTTTTCATAGGGATTGCTTCAACCCATTTTGTAAAGTAGTCTCCTATAACTAGCAGATATGAGTTTTTCTTATGGGTAATGGGTAGTGGTCCCAATATGTCTAATGCCCAGCGTTCCATTGGTACCCCATCATTATAAATTTGTAAGGGAGTTTTTGGCAACTTATTGGGAGATTTTCTTGAAGCACAAATGTCACAAGTTTGACAGTAATGTCGAATGTCATGAGACATTTTGTACCAAAAATATTTGTCTCGAGCTTTTGATAATGTCTTTTTGTAACCCAGATGTCCCCAGTGATGCCATTGTGGATTTCTTCCAAAACTTCTTTAGCAAATGAACTGGGAAAAATTACTTGCAATTTTTGGGTAACGTGTTCCCATTTATGATAATGAATGTTATCTTGCCATTTGAGGGAATCGAAGCTAACACAGTAATATGTGCATATTTCACTCAAATTTGATATAGTTTCCCAGTTAGGTATATTCTGGAATTTTACCCATTCTATAACCTTTTTAATACCTGGGTCATTCTCTTGTATCTGTTCTAAACTCTTATTTTGAAGTGATAATTCTTTTATAGGATCTTGAGAAGTAGATGGTAAAGTAGTTTCATGATTTCCAGAGCGAGTGACAACCTGGCATGATTCAGGTATGGTTCTAACTTGTTAAGTACTAACTTAGTCAATTATTTCTGACCCATATTTTGTTTCAGCTCTCATGCAATGTTTGCAATTTTGATCGACACAAGATCTACGGGATAGGGCATCCGCACTGCTATGTGATCGACCTGCTCGATGTTCAATCTTAAAGTCATATGAAGACAGTAATTCGAAACATCGGGCTAGCTGACCTTCTGGGTTTTTAAAGTTCAAAAGCCATGTGAGTGAGCCATTGTAAGTTCTCACTCTGAAAGGTTTTCCATATAAATAGTGATGGAAATGTTTTATTGATTTGACAAAAGCTAATAGTTCTCTTCTCGTGACACAGTAGCGTCGTTCAATTGCACTAAAAGTTTTACTAAAGTAGCTTATGACCTTGACAACCCCATCTTGTTCTTAGGAAAGGACTGCCCCTAAAACCGTTTTGGAGGCGTCTGTGTCAAGGATGAACAGGCCTTCATTCTTTTGGAATGCTAAGATGTCAGTGCTAATAAGAGCTTTCTTAAATGTGTCGAATGCCTCTTGACAATTGGGTTCCTATAAGAATTTTTTTGGGATTCTGTCAACTTATGCAACGGTTTGGCAATATCTGCAAATTTATGTACAAATTTCCTTTAATAGGAACAAAGTCATAGGAAACTTCTCACTTCCCTAACATTTTTGGGACTAGACCAGTTTTTAACTGTGTCAATCTTTGATGGGTCAGTAGATATCCCATATTCATTTACAATATTTCCAAGGAATGAAACTTCCTTTTGTAAAAATATACATTTCTTTGGACTCATTTTTAAGTTAGCTTATTTTAGTCGGGTGAAAACTTGTCTCAAGTTGTCAATGTGCTCTTCAAAAGTTTTGAAAAAAATAATGATATCGTCTAGATATACTAAGCAAATTTTCCATGACAAGATAGATAAAACCTTTTCCATAAGTCTTTCAAATGTGGCCTCAGCCGTTGCAAAGCGCAAACGGCATGTTTAGGAATTGCCAATGACCACCCCCCGGAATTGAAAATGCAGTTTTGGGTTTATCCTCTGGTGAGATTTTTACCTGTACGCTCACACTAGCCCCAGTATCCACTAACATGGGTATCACTTTGATTTCTATTTTCCCTACTACATACATTTCATCATTTTTAACTTTCATAATGTCGTTCATCATAATTTCCTTTGAATTATTCTTTAATGGAGTTTGAGTCTCGTTTTCAGTTTCAAATTTTTCATTGAGTCTGACTGAACTAGTCTCTTTACTTAATTTTGTTTTATTTTCTAATGTCGTTGCCTGGGGTCTGCCCCATATCTCTGTCGACTTCCGACCCCCGAACCCGACGTGTGGTAGTTTGTTGGATTCCTATTGTGGGTGAAATTTTGTCGTGAACGATTGTCATTGTTATCCCGTCTATGATTGGGTCTATTTCCAATATAGGAAGGTAGATTTTGGGAATTATTGAAATATGGTTCTTGCCCCTGATTGAACTTCACAAAATTTTGAATCTCTTTGGTAAGATCTTGCAAGTCATTTCCTATAGCTTTCTTAATAGCCCCAACAATATCTGATTCTTTTTCTGGGGTAACTTTTACATTGTTAATTGATTAAGCACTTTGGGCGTCAGCAAGTTTGTGGGTTTCGAACCTGATTGCCAATATTTCGGCTTTATTTATTTAATATCTTTTGGTCTCAGGCGCATGTCAGAATCTGTAAGAGCATTGATTAAGTGATCCAGAGCCAAGTCATTTGTCCTAGTTGGGTCTGCTGTTGAATATGCCCTTCTTGTCAGTTTACTTACTGATTGGGATAGTTCGGGAATAAATTCATAGTTTCCCCTTATCAAGCCCTTTTATTGAGCACGGTGCATTTCTGACCGTTCTACAGATCCATAACGGGTATTGAAAGCCCTTACTAATGAATCAAAATCATGTCGTTGGGATTCGTTTAACTCTGTCAATACTGCTCTAGCCCCACCTGTCAAGCTACTTGCAAGGCATAGAGATTTTGTTTGATGGTCCCAATTATGGAGTGTAGCAAGTATTCGTCAAAGTCATCTCTCCCATCAAAAGTTTGAGGTTTTATGCTAATGGGAGATTTGGATGCAGGTGCCACATTAGCTAGCCTTGTAAAAACACAAGTATTTTCATTTTGATCTATACGTTCTGAGTTCCCATGGGTAGTTACGGGGCTGAAATTTCCTTTGTTAGCTCCACAGAGCATACCCATATCTGGATGAACAATAGATTCCCCATACCCATTCATAGATTGGGAAGTGGTTTTTCTATTTATTTCATCTTTTTGTTTGAGTTTGATTATTTCTAACCACAATCTTTGGGATTCATCTCTCACTTCACTTTTTTGTTGCCCAACTTCATGTCTAATGCATAAAAATTCTTTTGTCATATTATGCATTGCATTTAACAATTGCTCATTTATGTTTTCAGACTGATGGGTCACTGATGCTTGTTTAGGGGAAAGATAGAACATGGTCATCTCTGGATAACCTGGGTGATCCCAAACAAGATCTGGGATTAAAAACTATTTCTCCAAAGTCTTCTAAGTTGCTGTTATTTTGGGACATTTTTTTTTATCTTTTACAAAAAAATGTTCAAATTGGGTAAAAAAAAATTATGAATCTTAAAATATTTGTTTTTAATTTCTATCCAATCAAAGTATGGGATTTTAATATTCACAATTATACCACTTCTGACACCAATGTTACGTTTTTACCCTTTTCACTATGTTTTGGGTTAAAGTAACTGTGGGTCTCCCAAATCTGTATATCAGATAGAAATTATAATACCAAATAACTTTTTTATATAAAACTTCGTTAAAATAAATTAATTTGTCAAGGATGGGTTATTGGGCGGTAATAAATTATAAAAGCAAATCTTTCCAATAAATCAATAAGAATGGGATTTTAATATCAATAAGAATGGGATTTTAATATCCCATATAAAGTTTTTCCCAAATGTGGGAATACCCAAAAATATTTCTTTTCAATAATAAAAAAAAAATAAATTTAAATAACCACAGGCATCAGTTCCCAATATTAATAAATTAATCTAATTAATTAATTAATTACCCAACTGCTTTTGGTTTCCATTATTTTTTCCCTAGCTGTCATCGTCAGATTGAGGTAATGAGTAAAAAGCTGCAGATGACAGCTGACAGCTGTTTATATCGTATTACGTTGCTAGTGAAATGACGTACGATCCGCTCCCCTTTCCCGCAATTACCTGCACCGGAAGTTTATTGTGCTAAGCGATCTCGATGCATTTAAAAACAATGCCAGATTCGCGGGAATTGGAGTTATGTCAGTTGGAGGATCATACTAGGGTTTACAATGTCGGAATAACATAAAAAGTAGGTTATCTACATAAGTTACGATTTAGGGAACTCCCTGCATGTATGTCAATCTTTCGTATAAGATTATTTATCTTACGTTCCACACTTATGGAGGAAACTTGGATTCGCAGCTAGGATAAGGCTGCCCGTAAAATATCAAACAGTTCAATCTGTAGTAACTTCTCTGAATTACCAAGATATGACGTCATAATAGAATATGACGTCAAGTCACTGCATACTTGAGCTGACATGACAGGGAAAGTGTCATAATTAATACACGGCATGTAGATTTATTATGGGGACTTGTGTTTAATTCAAGAGTAAGGGTTGTTTTTAAGCTCGTGTGTGCTGTTATAATTTTTAACATTTCATATTCAAATTACTCCTTTCCTTTTGCTTGCCCGATATGCACATATTCAAGCAATAGCAAACAATTATGTTTGAAACGCTCCCCTTACACTTCCATAGACAGAGTTAGAATTAATGAATCGTGTTTATATTGGACTGGCACAAGTGAAAGACAGGGATAAATTGAAGATATACTGCGTGAACCTAAAAGAGAAGTATGTCTTCTAACTGAATTTTGCTGGGGGATCGTATGTAGTTTATCCGTTGTTGTATAAATCGCGATAAAGAGTGGAAATTACCCCTTCTTACGTTGGTAATTTTAATTTATCGTAAAATATTTTCTTAAGAAGTAAAAATCAAAACTGCTCCCAGCACTTTTTATGTACAAGGGATCACGATGAAACGTTCTATGTAACAAACTTTGTACAATAATTTTGTTTTGTACTTGTGCTGAAGCGATTTTGTGCAACATTTTAGAATTTCAAAAATGTCTGTCACGTGATCAACACAGTCAACTGACATCACAGAAATGCTTTATTATAATACCTGATTAAACTGTTATATCAAGTTGACAGCAATTTCAAATAAGGATCACATATTGAAATTAAAATCTAGCTCAAAATAAAATATATATTTTTAAGACATTTTAAGCCTTCGGACAGCCTTATCATAACTGCGTTGACAACATGTCGATAAAACCAAACTAGATGCTGTCATGAAACAGTAATACCCGCACTATGGTGTTTGCCTCTAAATACACACTCCTTCATATTGGACTTTCCAAGGAAGAGGTCAAAATAATTCTATAATTATCACCGTACATGTATTCGTCAACTTGAGCATAAAATTTTCAGGTGACCATATGATCTATGAGCCTCACATATGTATTTTGAATACTTAATTCATTACCAGTCTGAAATAACAGAATTTAATTAATGATTGAAGTAAATTACTTAATTAGATTCAGATAAATATTTTGCCCATAATTTGGAACTTTTTAAATTTACTTTCTCAACGACATAAAATATTATTTTAGTACAAAGCGTTTTTGATGAATTTATCAAAATGTGCAAACTGATTTTAGTACTTGGTCGGGAAAAAAACCCATTGAAAATACAACCCGATTAATTTGTCAATGCCTGTCTCTCTCTCTCCCCCCTCCCTCCCCCCCCCCCCCCCACACACACACTCTCTCACTCTCACATTTTTTAAAAATAGACCTAGATGGCAAAGTTATGTTAAAACATAGTTTATTATGATAGTTTGAAATTTGTTCTTGTACTAAACAGTTTTACGTGTGAACATCTTATTTTCTACATTCACATTTGTGTTTTAATTGGATTATATGGATTATATTTCATGAATTCGTTATCACGACCTATGACATTCGGTAAGTACAAGATTTAGTATAGATTGCAAAAAAATAAATAAATGCAAATGGTTAGGTTGAAGTTCAAAAAGGGTCAAAGATCATCGCATGCCATAGTCGACAAATTTCACATTTTCAAGTTATCTCCCGTTGCGGACATTCAGTATATACAGGCGCAGATCCAGAATTTTTTTTCAGAAAAGGGGGAGGGGGGGTGTCACACCTCAGTCAAAAAAATCAGCCCAAGATTTCCTGAGAAGCAAATAAAAAATAATGATAAAAACAATGATGGTGGAGTCCCTGTTTTCTAAGGGGGAGGATGTCCAAAGTCATTTTTATTCTCTACAGTACATAGTCTTATTTTAATAACTGCTAATTCCAGGGGGGGGGGGTGTCTGATCTCCCTAGCCACTGACTCCCTGTACCTGAAATGACAATTGATCTTATGACTCCATAATAGTAGAAAAATTTTTCATTTGACTATATATACATATTTTGTTTCCTATGTTTATGTATGTTTGTCCACAGAAACTTTAACCTTGCCCATAAGTTTTAAGTGGATTGGGCTATACATATGGCTTCAATATTTCACAGGTAAATTTCTTTTGGCAAAACCTTTTAATGGGTACCACCAATTTTGACCTCTTGATCTCTTGACCTTGGAGTTTGACCCACTTTTACAAGAAAAATACCTTAAACTTGGCCTAAGTTTTGAACAGGTGGTGCTAAGACTTTCATGCTCTAACATGTATAATCATTGTGAACTTTCAACAGGTATAATTATTTTTGACCTAGACCTTAGAGTTGAACCCAATTTAACTTTAACCTTGGCAATAAC
>NW_026930335.1:20000-42191 GCF_032062105.1 Saccostrea cuccullata
AAAATAACCATTAGGTATAATGAATAATATGGAGATAACGAGCAGAATTCGAACCCAAAAGTCCTAAACAATCCAATACATCACAGGTTGGATCAGGTCAATGAAGCAGTGAGACATTCTGTCAAATGATATTTAATGTATGTATCTTCCTTGAATCATTATGTAATATGTTACATAGTTAACCTAATTAAGGCAAACCATAGCCCTAAAAGAAAAGTATAACAGTGTAATGTTAACAATGTTACTTACTGGATTAGACTGTGATCTATAAACTTTTTGTATAAATATTTCATTAAAGATGAGGCAGCCAATAATTTTGTAGAAATCAACGTTGCATCTGTTGCAGGGTTGATTGGGATTCTTGGTGTGTCAATGGTATTCTTTGCATTCAGAAAACGGTATGCCATAATTAATTCAGCCTGATATATATGACATTATATTTCAAAGTAACACTCTTCAAAATTTCGGTAAAAATTGTCTTAGAGCTTTTAAATCTTTTTTAAAATCTATATACAGTACAAATTTGTGAGAAGAACATAAAACACGGACCCCTAGGACGTTCATGGTGGGAGACTAGATGAGGTACTGAGCAAAATATAGGTATTATATTTAGAAGGTTTGATAGGTCAACAGTATATTTTTTCAAAAACAAGGTATTAAATGTATGAATTTTGAATAACTTTGAATCATTTTAAACTAGTTATAAATACATTTCTAGATAACATTGAAAAAGAAATGATGAAAATTCACATTATTGATAACATATAAGTAGGTGGTACTTTTGCACCTTACAAGAATCACCTGCCCTTGATGAGAAGAAGAAAAATAATTTTGTCAAAATTTCTGTGGAAAATGATTGATTCAATTTCATAGTTTAAAATCTAAAGTAAACGATATCTTAGGAATTTAATAATTATATTATTGTTAAAATATTCAACTATTTTCAAAGTGTAAATTGGAGGTCTTTAATACCAAATTGAATTTGTAGGAAGTCATTTGTCCTAATAAACTATATGCACATTATTATACGCTACTTCAAAGGGATTTCTAAGATATACAGTAACCATAAGTTTTACAGTCGTTTGTTGAACGACTAAAACTTAGAAAACCATTTTTCGTCATAAGTGACCTACATAGTGACGTCATTTTCACATCGTGACGTCACAAACAGGCAGCAAAACTATATTCAGCATACAATGTATGCTATTTATAGAACTTTTGTATGGCTGTGTGTACCATTTTTTTTTTGTAATCTGAATTGAGGTTTTGTAGATATAGTGAAAATTCGCGAACTTTTTGATCACCCCCCGTAATGTAGAATTTTAATTGTGTAATTTTTGAACACTTTAAACTCTTTTTTTCGCTTTGTTGCAAAATTGTTTAAATCTAGTCATATGGCTCTTGTGAAGGCGATGGAAATAAAAAAATCAGATGTTATGAAAAGGGTGGTATGGTACCATGAATAAGGTACAGAGGAAACCGGACGCTAGGCGACCTTCGATTAGAAATCCTCACTTAAGAATTTATAAATTTTGTAGAAGATGGACTCAAAATGCGAAGTTCATTCGGAACAGAAAATTATCTGTCATCAAGAGGTATAGCTTTCAAAATTTGAAGTGTAATTTCAAGTGAATTTTAGAAAGATACAAGAAGGAGTATTTCACGTTAAAATAAAAGGGAACATTGAATAAGATATATTCATTTTATGACGTACTGGTTTAAAACACATAAACAGGTATGTACGGGATATTTTATAACACTTCTTGATAATAATATGAATAATCTATAAAACCAATTTCGAATTCATTTTTTTAAAGTAAAAAAAAATCGAAATTAATGTAATATCCAATAACAAAATTATTAAATTAATTTTCAATACTTTTTTATATTTCCAATTTGTTTACTTCCCGACTTTAAGTATATTAATTGTACAAGACTGTGTATATAATGTTACATTTCATTTGAATGAACAGTTACTCAAATTCCATAATAACGAACATAATGATTAAGAATAACTATATTCTTCTCTACCATGATATAACGATTATTAATGGAGGAATAAAATCAGTCAAGAATGAAACTCAGGGGTGTTCCATCTTTACACAGTAAGAAATTTTAAAAAGATAATTATCTATAACATTTTAAACACAAAAAAGGATGTTAAATAAAAGTAATAACTAATAATGAATAAATAAGACAAAAAATAATAAATGTTTTATCGAACATTTTAATTCATAATATTGTGACTTTAACTGATAATTCATCAGTTATTGAAATTGATACATGTATGTTGATCGATACCCCACAAGAATTAGAATAAAAATCCTCATCGCCTCCCTTGCGCAACAGAAACAACCTTGATTCTCCTGTTCATCAGAGCACTAATCTTTCTCATAGGATTATTATTTAACCAATGGTCAGGAGTAGCTGTAACCTTCTAAAGCTAAAAAAAAAATTCCCCCGCCAAACGAATCCCACGAATTTTCGATTTAGGATAGAATTAACAGAATCCAGCTGGTTTGGTATATGTGAATGTCTGTAATAAAGTCTCGTCAAAATTGGCTACTTTTTCCCCTGCTTAAAATACTACACATACGTCGCGTACGTATTATTGCAGCCCGGAGGACCGGGTTGTTCTATACATATAAGTTTAAGTGTTGGTGTATTGGGATTTGGGTGGGAATAGTTCATATACGTTGAGGTGGAGTCTTCAAAATATGCCTCTAATTTTAGCGTGGTCATCAGGCGGGTTATCACAATACAACTGAATGACTCGCTGAGCTGACCACGTGACCTTACACCTTCTATCACACGTAATCAATCAACCAAGGCGTGGATCTAAGAATTTTTTATATTTTACAAAAATTAATCCTACCGGAAACCTCCAACTAAGTTATCGCATTCAATACATAAATACAATTATTATTCTAAAAATTGTTGTTATGTTTTTTCATATTAAATATGCAAAGTTGC
This sequence comes from Saccostrea cuccullata, assembly GCF_032062105.1. NCBI lineage: Eukaryota > Metazoa > Mollusca > Bivalvia > Ostreida > Ostreidae > Saccostrea > Saccostrea cuccullata. Next base: position 22,974 of record NW_026930335.1, read on the forward strand.
ATATCATTTACTATAAAAAAAAACGACAGGTCCCTTTTTTTTTCAGAATATCGAATTTTTATTCTCGCATAAAAACGTACTATGCACAGTTCGTGTTTTATATGATAAAATTGTAAATGAAATACATGTTTGAATATAGGTGATGCATGTGTCTAGCTTCAGTTTATATTTTATGCAGTCAACATTTACTTGAGGAATTGATCAAGTTTAAAATGGTATCATTTTTGTTTGATTTTTATCCGATGATAAGTTTTCAAAATATTTGTCACTATGGTCTCTATCAATTAGACGCATGAAAAAATTAACAGAATAATAAAAATGGGTCCCAAAATAAAATATGCAAAAATAAAGAAAATTGAACCAGCAGTTTTTGATATTTTGGCGATTAAAAATTTAAATGCCAAAAAAAAAAAATTAAAGATTTAGTAGATGACGTCACAATATTTGACATTTGGCCTCTTGATATGATCTTGACATTTATAGTACACAAGGAACGGATACTCCTCGTATGCGTTTTAAAATATCAACCCTCTACTATTTACTGAACCAAAGGTACACTGCATTTTATATCAGACTGTTACATGCGTGTTTATTGCACTTTCACAATTGGCTCACGAGCACTTTACAACACTTTGCGATCCGAAATTTTTAGCTCTCGCCGATCGAGCTCTCGCATACATTGCACGATGTTTCGCATTCGTTGCATGCGTTTTAGTGATCGCCTCAAGTCTCTTCAAAATAGTCGACATGCACACTATTCAGACGCGACCAAATGCGATCCACATTTATTGCAATTCAACGCACGAATATAAGTATAAGCTTCTTACAACGTTTTGTGTACTCGCAAGAGTGATTTACGATTTTTAAAGGTCGTAAGATGAATCGCAGATGTATATGCTTGATTTGATTGATTTGAACATATTTTATTATAATATAATTACAAAGGGATTGGGCAAAAGTTCTGAAAACTTATAACGCCCCCTCACTCTACATGTAAATTACACATTTATATTGTCACAGTTAAACATGCTATATAAGGTATTCAGTATTTGCAAAAGTAAACAAATTGATGCATTTTGCATATATGTATAAATACATAAAAACTTGAACAGATTCATATAGGACCTAAAGCAAAACTTGGTTATAACGAAGTCACTAGGACCTACTTCGCTATATTCGTAATTCGTTATAACCGTATAAGAAATTCACGAAATTTATATAGCGGGATCCAAGATGACTTCGTTATATTCGTAAATTTGCAATATCCGTGTTCGTACTAAACGAGTTTTGCTGTATTATATGTTGCAGATTCAAATACTACTTTGGGACATTAAGACCGGTCCTTCGGATGACACTACTGGCTTTTAAAACCCCTGTCCGTATGAAAATCCACTGTCTTTCTCTGTATCCTACAGTATTTTCACAGTAATCTACGGTATATCTACAGTATGCTACGGTATGCTAGCTCTGTATATACAGTAAATCTCTGTATGCCACTGTATGCATCCCCAGCATGCCACAGTTACATACAGTAGGCCCCGATACGCCTACAGTATGCCACTGTATGGCTACTGTTTCCTACAGACAACTACGGTAAACCCCAGTATATGCCCCACTACGCCCCTGTAATATGTTCATTGAAGCAAAAAGAAGAAGTTTACACACTCCCAGAGCACTGTACGGTTACCTAAGATGTGGGATTATCAATTTAGTACACAGAGTTACTTACCTAAGAAATTTTTGAACATTATTTTAAACACATAGTAGTATTTTTTTTTATTTGTTAAGAGACTTATTGTGTTCTTTTATAACTCTGAAATAACTATTAAAATTAATTAATCATTGCTTCAAAGAATATTTATCTATCAATTTTTAAAATTAATTATTAAATTATTCTTTGGTTTGATTTATTAGTAAATTAATTTATTTATTTTGCGAACACTTATTTAATCCTTAAAATACTTTGAGTGACTTTTTAACTTTTGTAAAAAAAAAACACCAAAACACAGCCGGGGTAATTCTTGTTCTATTTTTAACTTATTGATGTTCTTTTAAAAAAATTAATCTCATTAATTGCATTTAATCAATCATTGCATAAAAGCTTTTTCTCTAACTTATTTCTAAATTGAATATACAAACAAAATTATTAATTTTATATCCGAAAGTTGGATTTATTTGGCTTATTTTATGTAAACAATTTTACGCTAAAATGTGTTTCAAAGTCTTTTTGAAGCATATTTAAACTACTTTTAATAATTTTACTTCCGTGTTGGATATCAAAATAATCGTCTCATTATGCACAATCTTAACCCGTCAATAGCTTTTTTGATACTTTTATTTTGTTTTGATTGAAAAATTCGGTTCTCTCACAAAGAGAAAATGTTATTTCAAACAGCCTCAGATAGGACACGGTCGCTCTCTGTCACAAAATAAACAAGGTATAGTGGTCAGTGAATAAGACAATAGGTGTCATTACTGTATATCCAAAGTCACTTGTAAACAATCAATGGCTTTGAAGTTCTTTCATAATCGTGTTAGGGTTTTGAAAACCGATTTTTTTCAATCGAAACAAAGTAAAAATATGAAATTGCAGTTGACAAATAGAAAGTGTGCATAATCTGACGATTATTTTGATATCCATCATGGACGTAAAATAACTGAAATCTGTTTTAATATGCTTAAAAAATACTTTGTAACATAATTTAGGATAAAAATATTTATACAAAAAACCCTAAAAGATCGCATTTTCGGGGATATAAATAATTGATAATTTTGTTGTTTTGTCAATTTAAAAAATATAATTAAAGAGTTTGACATTTTTATGGTGATAAATTAATTATTCATTTTATTTATTTACCATTTATTTATTTTTCTAACACCAGTTTAATCCATAAAATAATTGGAATGGCTTTTTTGTACATGTTGAAAAAAAAATTACACTCAAACACTTACACAACAAAATTTATGCTGTATTTAAAAAAAAAAGTTTTTCAAATCAATTCAGTAATTGATTTTAAAATGGTTAGTGAATAAATAGATAAAACTGATTTAAAACACGTATTTAATCATTGTAAAAAAAAAAACAATATATTTATCTATTTATTTTAAAAAAAAAATTAATTATAATCCCGAAAGTTGGATTTATTTGGCTTATTGAATGTAAACAAGTTTCCGCTTAAATGTCTCTCAAAGTCTTTTTGAAGCATATTTATACTACTTTTAATAATTTTACTTCCGTGTTGGATATCAAAATAATCGTCTCATTATGCACAATCTTAACCCGTCAATAGCTTTTTTGATACTTTTATTTTGTTTTGATTGAAAAAATTCGGTTCTCTCACAAAGAGAAAATGTTATTTCAAACAGCCTCAGATAGGACACGGTCGCTCTCTGTCACAAAATAAACAAGGTATAGTGGTCAGTGAAAAAGACAATAGGTGTCATTACTGTGTACCCAGAGTCACTTGTAAACAATCAATGGCTTTGAAGTTCTTTCATAATCGTGTTAGGGTTTTGAAAACCGATTTTTTTTCAATCAAAACAAAGTAAAAATATGAAATTGCAATTGACAAATAAAATTGTGCATAATCTGACGATTATTTTGATATCCATCATGGACGTGAAATAACTGAAATTTATTTTAATATGCTTAAAAAATACTTTGTAACATAGTTTAGGATAAATAAAAAATTATACAAAAAACCCAAAATATCTCATTTCTGGTGATATAAATAAGTGATTATTTTATTGTATTGTCAATTTAAAAAATATAATTAAAGAGTTTGACATTTTTATGGTGATAAATTAATTATTTATTTTATTTATTTACCATTTATTTATTTTTCTAACACCAGTTTAATCCATAAAATAATTGGAATGGCTTTTTTTGTGCCTTTTGGAGAAAAAAATTACACTAACAAACACCTACACAACAAAATTAATGCTGCATTTTAGAAAATTTTAGTTTTTAAAATCAATTCAATAATTGATTTTTAAATGGTTAGTGAATAAATATATAAAACTGATTTAAAGCACGTATTTTATCATTGTAAAAAGAACAATATATTTATCTATTTAGTTTTAAAATTGACGATACAAACACATTAATTAATTATAATACTGAAAGTTGGATTTATTTGGCTTATTTAATGTAAACAAGTTTCCACTAAAATGTCTCTCAAAGTCTTTTTGAAGCATATTTATACTACTTTTAATTATTTTACTTCCGTGTTGGATATCAAAATAATCGTCTCATTATGCACAATCTTAACCAGTCAATAGCTTTTTGATACTTTTATTTTGTTTTGTTTGACAAAAAATGGTTTTCTCACAAAGAAAAGATGTTATTTCAAACAGCCGCAGAGTGGACACGGTCGTTCTCTGCCACAAAATAAACAAGGTATAGTGGTCAGTGAAAAAGACAATAGGTGTCATTACTGTGTACCCCATGTCACTTGTAAACAATCAATGGCTTTGAAGTTCTTTCATAATCGTGTTAGGGTTTTGAAAACCGATTTTTTTTCAATCAAAACAAAGTAAAAATATGAAATTGCAATTGACAAACTAAAATTGTGCATAATCTGACGATTATTTTGATATCCATCATGGACGTAAAATTATTGAAATTTGTTTTAATACGCTTAAAAAAATACTTTGTACATGTAGTATATTTTAGGAGAAATAATTTTCATATAAAAATAAAACTTAAAAAATCAATTGGGGGTGGGGGTGTATATTTAATCACTTTGTTGTCTTGTCAATTACAAAAATAAATAATTTTTTTTTATTTATTTTGTTTATTTATGTATTTGTAGATAAATTGATAAACAGATTAAATAAATAAGATAAATAATTAGTTCATTTATTAATTCTGTATTTTTATAAAGTCATTTATTCTATTTAATTTTCACTTACCACTTCACCTTATTTATTTTGTGCCTTTTCTACTATGCAGCTCTGCATTTGTCAAGAAATAGATTGATTTTTTTTTAAAATGATTAATTTCATGCTGTTAATTAATTATATTTATTTTTTCAAAGAAACTATATCAATTTTAAAAGCTACAATTTTCCAAAATGCAGCATTACCCCGGTCGCGTTTTTTTTCTTCAAAAGTTACAAAGTCACTCCAAGTATTTTATGGATTAAATAGGTGTTTGCAAAATAAATAAATTAATTAATTAACTAATAAATCAAACCAAAGAATAATTTAATAATTAATTTTAAAAATTGATAGATAAGTATTTTTTGAAGTAACGATTTATTAATTCTTAATAGTTATTTCAGAGTTATAAAAGAACACAATAAGTCTCTTAACAAATTTAAAAAAAATACTACTATGTGTTTAAAATAATGTTCAAAAATTTTTTAGTAAGTAACTCTGTGTACTAATTTGATAATCCCACATCTTAGGTAACCGTACAGTGCTCTGGGAGTGTGTAAACTTCTTCTTTTTGCTTCAATGAACATATACAGGGGCGTACTGGGACATATACTGGGGTTTACCGTACTTGTCTGTAGGAAACAGTAGCCATACAGTGGCATACTGTAGGCGTATCGGGGCCTACTGTATGTAACTGTGGCATGCTGGGGATGCATACAGTGGCATACAGAGATTTACTGTATATACAGAGCTAGCATACCGTAGCATACTGTAGATATACCGTAGATTACTGTGAAAATGCTGTAGGATACAGAGAAAGACAGTGCGCAGCACAGTTAAGGTTACAAAAAGGAGGCGGAGCCTAATTTGTACGGGAAAACTTGACTATGACATCATACACAATATACGTCGTACAACATTTCTTTAAAATACCACTAAATGAGTTTATCTGCTAATTTAACCAGAAAGAAATCATCAAACTCATAAAAACTTACTACAGCGTGTTGTTTTGTCGTTAGTTAAATCCCACATAACAAGATATAAGCAAGTCACTGATCGCAATACACTTGTCAATATGACGTCATTTCTTACAACGTGACGTAGTTTGTATGCAGTGAGAGACAGATCAAGTAATATTTTCTCAACAAAATATGTATTCTCTAATTAAATAAAATATTATTTACAGATATTCTATGGGCCAATTACTTGAATATAATGTGTTCTTCACTATTTTATTAATATATTTTCTGTACATTACGTATTTAATTAACACTGCCGTATATTTGTATGCAAGTACATCAGAGGGTAATGTGGGGGTCTTAATAAATCGATCTAGTGCAAGGGCATACACTCTATGGATCAAAGTAAGCTTTAACATTTCAACTATAGAATTATTAAGGTATGTGAAAAGTGCTGCGATCCTGATCAAATCTTAAAAACAATTTAATTATATCAATATTTCATGCCGCTGACCAGCAAAAAATATAGCATTCGGTCATACAAGTATAATTTTAACAAAGAAATTGCAGAATTTAGACAAGATCGCAGTACTTTTTAGAGACTACAATGCGTGTTGAAAATATTTATCTACTAAACTTGGAAATTTAACTTGCTCTTGCCCTTGCACTAGCGATATTTATATAAAACATCAATACTTCAAGTCAATGTGCTAAAATCGCGTGACTGCCGCATCACGTGACTAGTCTAAACATAAAATATAATCGTCCTCGATATCTAGTTATTAATCATAATTACAATTATCTGACATAAATAATGTACTAAAAATAATCGCCATCCCGATTTTGGGTACATTTTTAAATACAAAATTTAGTCGATATTTCCATTGCGCACCTTAACTGTACTGCGTGGATTTTCATACGGACAGCGGTTTTAAAAGCCAGTAGTGTGAGACAGTATAAACAGAGGCGCCGCGTCGCAGTAGATACTGGTACGAAAAAGACCTCTTCCTGCTCAATGGCCCTAAGTGCCGAATAGAGGATAAAGTTTGCAACTCTCCACCGGCAAGTGGTGGCGTCTCCATATGAGTGAAAATTCTCGAGAGGGATGTAAAACAATATACAATTAACCAATAAATCAATCATAATTAGCTCCCAAGTGACCAATTATAGAGGATTCTCTGATTTTTTACACAAAATATGAAGCAATCATGCCAAAACTTGTTATTTTTTCACAGGGTCATCCATTGTTGTTCATAAAGTAATATTATTCTTTTTTCTTCTCCAGTATTTTTAAAGAAATTAGTAAAAATAAATCCTGGGGTGTTTTATACTACCTTAAATAATGAATGAAATATAATGAATCATCAAATTGAAAACATGGACACCTCCTGATTTTTTTCTCAATTCTATGAAGAAACGTATATAAACATGTATATCATAAGAGAACAATATGTTTATAAAAAAAAAGAACGAGCTTTTTATAGGCAGTGCCAAGTAGAACTAAAATTATAGTACTTGAAATAAATTTCCGTATAAAAATATAAATTTAATTTTGAAACTTTTCAGTTATAGATTTTTTAACGATTTTGTATTTCTTTCCTTAAATCAGCCATGTACAACATTGTCTTTATCACTAGAGATCACTTTGGTTCCAGTACATACATGTAGCTGACATCTGACATCACTATTCCTGGTGTAAATTTTAATCGTAAGGGCGAGCTTGAATATCAAATGCTTATTCCGATGCTTACATGCTTAAAATGCATATTACATGAACCGAACCGAATATTCAAAGATTGATTTTAAAACTATTCAATATATTGTAGATGACTCCCTGTTTCAAATGAGCAAATTTATACCAGTTATTAAACCATTTCGGAAATTTTCAAAAAGATTATATTAAACCACACTTTTTAAAGAAATTAATATGTTTTCATTTTTTCTGTTCTTGGTTGACTATTCTCTGTTTAGTGTTGTCATTTACACTCGGAGAAATTATTGATAACGAAGAAGATGGTAATTGTTTTGAAAAAAAACTTATTCGATGGAATGTGAAAATGAATTTTGCCAAGGGTCTTTGAGTCGCTGCTTTAATTAAATAATTTACTAATGATAAGTAATATAATAATAAATATGATCAATGACAGCTTAGTGCATGGTGCTAATTGGTGCCTAAAAACGACCATTAAGCCAGCATTAAGATGAATCATATGCAGATAACGAACAGTATTCAAAATAAAAAAATATACAAAAAAATAAATAGATAAATAAATAATAAAAAAAAAATAGGAGCAGAGCAATCAAGGACCTCCAAAGCATCAGAGGTGGGATCAGGTGCTGAAGATGCTGAAAGCGGTCTTAAACACATGATTTAATGCAAAGAATTGTTGTATCTTTAATGTATTTCTTGTTTCCTAAATGAATATAATTGGGAAATTGTGTAACGTCATGAAGCTTAAATTGATGTTTTTTTTAATGGACTTTAAAATAAAATATGATTTTTGATAGATTCATGAATCCATATCAATTTTAAGCTTTAACATATCTCAAACTAGAAGATATATTTTCCTTGCTTACAAAACCAAATGAAAGTAATTAAACTTCTTTAATAATACTGAGATGCTGGAATAAGGTTTCTTATTCTGTACATAGAGGAAAATTAATTTCAGTCTTACCAGCATATCGAGCATTACATGTATCTGAAACTTAAGTTATGAACAGAGGGAGATCTAGGGTAATTAATTTAAAAAATTGAAATTTAAAAAACGCTTTTGAACGTTCATGTTCTTGGTGATGTTTGCTAAAAGCGTACTACTTAAAAAAATTCCATTTAAGGATATACATGTAGTTTGGATTTTTTCCAATTATAAATCTGTTAATATTTGTGCATTTATTTCCCGAAATGAGTCAAGTACATAGCGGTCAACATCACCAGAGAACACAATTACTCATGTGAAAATCATGCCTAGAATTAATATTTATTGCTGGAATATCTAATGCAATGGAGCAAAGAAGTATGCGCATATGAATATAGTTGGAACAAAACCTATTCATCGAAAATCCACTTTCCAAAAAATTAAAAATGCATTAATATTATGTTTCAATGTTCTGGATAACTTCCTGATTAAACAGAGTTTAACATCTATATCATTTTTCTGATTTTGAATATGTTCAATAAGGAGATTTTTATAATAGTTATATCATCGGTAAAATTGTCTTCCACAGTAAACACAGGAGATTGTTCCGATGGGTAAGTCTTCGATTGTTATAACGTTAATCCTTTCTACAATTAATTTTTCTACAGAATATTTTGTCTTCCAGACCAGTATATGGATCAGTATATTGTCTTCTTAGTCAATATGAACGGTCCAAAAAGGGGATGTATACTCCCCTAGGCACGTATCCTATGGCGGGGGTCCGTGTTTTGTGCCCTTATTACGTATTCACTGTGCATTGTTTGGATTTTTTGTGATCGAAAACAGCTCTATATCTTTATTATTTTCTGAATTGATGTATCAATTCAAACACGTCTTGGTGAAAAGAGCTTCCATTTGGAATAAGAGAAAAGAAATTTTATTTGAAATAAATCATGAGAAAGGGCGATATTTATTGAATTTGTCTACAATTATTTATTTTCAGAAATCTGATTTCTTGTTGCGCAAATTACCATAGAGTCAATAACACATGTAAAGGTAAGTATTTAAATAATAACCGCTTAAAATAATAAATATACACTGTTATAATGTTTTTAAAGAAATTTACATGTAGCACAAAGCAATTGATATAAACCAGTGATTCACATGATTGTATATATCTGTTTATTTCTTTTCCTTTAAGAATGTCCACCTGGTACATTTGGCAGGAATTGTTCACGAACCTGCTTTACAGGATGGTATGGAATGTTTTGCATGTCAAAGTGTAATTGCACCATCAACGAAACATGTGACTCAATAGAAGGATGTAAAGGTAAACAGCCTTCCAGAGGAATGTAAATCATTCTAATATAGTAAATATGGAAATAATAAATATCAGCACTTGTTGGGGGGGGGGGGTAATTTAAAAAGTCGTCTGTTAGAAGACAATCACTAATAATACTCCCAAATGACGATATAAGCTTTCATGTAAGAATTAACATGTTTTTATTATTTAAAAAAAATGAAGTTCCGATTGAGAAAATATCAGAAGTTTTTATGTGTGTGAACGAGAAGTTTTAAATGCCATATTTAACAATAGGGAACAAAAGTGGTCAAAATGTTATACTCTCAAGATTTAATCAACAGATTTGAAAACATAAGGAAGATAAAACACGCCATTTTGTTTTGGTTTAATTGGTTTTTGTTATCATGCAATTTAAGGATTATTATTTTAAAATACAAACAATTCTTTTAGTGTGTCCACCTGGAACATATGGCGAAAACTGTTCTTTAGAGTGTCCGAAAGGGACTCGTGGTTTACTTTGTAAAGGTTAGTTTACCTGTCAGATAGCATGTAAAAAGGCATTGGAAGCAGTAAGTCAGGTTTTGATTCTCAGTCTGTAGCATAAACCATTTGACTTATGTGACTAAATTGTAAATATATATATTTATGATATAATTTGCTAGTTAGATACCAATGCCAGGGCATCGACAATGGTTGGAAACGTGGAATAATTTGCATAACGGGCGATGCCCTATTATACCCAACATTACAGACAGCGATTCCTTATATTTCTATTTCGTTGTGAAATAAAGTTAAATATTTCGATTAAAAAATTGTTGACTAATAGATTTGAATTACGTGAGACCTCCCATGTCAATTTCAGAAGTCCCCGCTCACTGACTTCAGACACGAAACCCGCGGCCAAAGATTTACATCCATATCAGGCCTCCATAGCTCCTGGCCTTTTGCTTGACGAAATTTAAATTATAGTAGAATTATATAGAATTCAACTCACCAATTTTCCAAGAGTTATCACAAAAAAATTGAAATGGAAATATATGACAATCAACATTGGAGATGTAAAATGAGTTGGAACAGTTTGGTGTGACAAGTGTATGATATGCTGTATTTGCAGATATGCACCGTTAAGGTTAACGGCGTTTTTCGTATGATAAAACCCTTTGTCATGAGTGGAAAACTTCTATTTTGATTAATGGGGTTATTTATGTATCACTCGAATTATTTAGTGTACTTTTCAACCATTTGTTGAGGAATTTTTCACCGGCGTTTGTTGCTTGTAGGATGTACATTCGTAGCATTAAAAATTTAATTGATATTTTTGTGCTAGAGCAGGAAGTAGGGTATATTGATGGTCAAAATAAAGTACATAAGTTCTTTGAAATTCTTCTATAACCCTGGGTATTTTGAAGATAGATGAAATTCACAAATATGATGAACTAGACTTCATCCCAAGATTGCAAATTCCCTCTGAATAAGTGTTTGCACTTCATTACAGCAATAAATCATCCCCCTATATACAGCGTACGTATATTTTGTGGCAACTTTGGATAAAATTGTAGAGGTGATTTTTGAGAAATCAGAAACGTTTAAAGTGTGGAGAAGGGCAGAGATTTGGATGGCAAACTTTAGATGATCAGAAAATCTCAGTGGAACTATAAACAGAGTTTACATTTAACTTTGGCATCTTGCTTGTTTTATCAACAGTAGCCAAAAGGTGGAAACATTCCTGCACATTTTAAACAATGGCATTCATGAAATATTTGAATATGAAAAATATATCAATTACAAGCCAATACCAAATATTTAACAAAAACTACATGTTTATAATTCGCTTAATGCTTGAGAAGGTAGAGTGTAGCATTTTGTATACTGCTCCTTCTTGGAACGATGCCTGTTTGATTGACTGTTTATTGTTTAACACCGAGTCAGCAATATTTCGGCCATGTTTCGGCAGCCATGCCTATTTAAATTTTACTTTAAAGCCATATTCACACAAATTTATTTCTGCACAGTTCCATTTTATTTTGGATGGGTGCAACAACTTCTTTCTTTTATCTTCAGAATCGCATAGATACCGATATGAGATTTTGATCTATGCACTAGCTACGATTATTCCTGTGATGATCATCTGTCTGTGTATATTCTACCTGGGAAAATACATTCAACAAAAGTAAGACGTTTTTCTCAAATATATTACCAGATATGACATGTTTACACTTTTCTTTTAAAAAATTATAATACATTTCAATTCTAACGTTATATATGGTTAATTACTTTTATGCCTTTATATCACTGTGTTTAATGATATTTTTACAGGCGAAAACAAAAGAAATCGTCTGCAAAAAATTTTGTCGGTAAATCATTATACGTGTACTTAATTGTATTTAACCAGTTCTGTATTTGAGCTCGTCTATTCATTTTATTTCATGTTTTCAGAATCATTTTTTTTTTCAATTTAATTATTTAAACCTTCTTTATCTTCTTTTTTCTTTCTTTATTATTCTTTTTACAGAAAGAGTAATACGTCTCTCATATTCATTTTTTCAAAGATATTCCTCCTTACGACATAAATCTTCATAGAATGCCTTCTTCGACCAATATACCTCATGATACAATTTCTGATGTGACACCATTTGATGAATATGCAACCATAAAAACAGAAGAAGAAACCACATTACGACATAACGAGGAGGAGGAGCTTGATGACGGAGAGTATCATACACTTACTCTCCGTGTAACAGGATTCGAGGAACCAGTCAAGAAGAAACGCCTCGTTAGAAGATACTCCGACTCCTCTTCAACGTATATGAAAAATTCTGCATGCAATTTAGTACGATCCAAAGACATTTATGACCTGTCTTATAAATGCAAGAGATCATCCTAACTAAGAATCAAGAATATTGATCGTAAAGACAACTATCGCGAAAATACACCTGCTCAAACAATGGAAGATGAAGAAATAGATAATTTTGTATCGTCATCGAAAGGGAAGGAAAGTGTTCCTTTACCGTTTGATAGGAATTATATTAATGACATGGCTAATCGTGTAGAGCATGATAAGACAGCTGTTAATCTAAAGCACAAGGAATTATTCCTCAAAGAGTTATCTTCTCATCTTTTAAATTATAAGAAAATATGACAGAGAATGTAATTACCACCAAAAATTGTATTTACACTATCAGTGATAACATATAAGTTCATCTTTTATCACCTTTAAAACTAGAAAAAATTCATGTATTAGAACTTGTCTTATTCTGTAAAGTAAGTTTCCAATTTAATATTAGCTGAGGAAACCCGTCATCTTTGACGAATGTCGATTAACTACATATATACAAAATTTTAGAGTTCAGCATACCTTTTCTCTTCATTGATTCATTGGTCAAACTCTTCTTTGTATTGAAGTCTGTTTGTTCAAATAATTTTCATGCAATTTAGCAAATATCATTTTAGTTTGTTTCATTTGTATTGGTCTAAGAACAATTGTGCTTTTATTGCACATGTACTTGTTTTTAAAATGTGATTGTTTAATCCTTAGTGTCATTAAAAATACAGACCTTTTGACAAAACTTGTGTGCTTTATTCTCTTTTAGGGATTGTTCAGCTGAACACAATACATTTTTTATATAAAAAAGAATTATGATGTTCGAAGAATACTTGTAGTATCTTTGACAAATTTTTAATTAAAAACAAAACAAAATTTAAAGTAAACATTCGAAACACCCTATGGCACCTGATCCCTCCTTTCTAGAAGTCCTCAGATGTTTTGTCTCTACTTGTTTTGTAAAGTGTAAATGGACTTTAGAGCTAAACAGATCCTTGCGAATATTAAAGATATCTAAAAAAAATTTCCTCTTTTCATTAATTTTATAGTTAATCTATTTAGCTCATTTTCATTGACCGAAATCTGAAACAAAGTGAAAAATCGATCATTTCATAAGAAATTGAATTTAAAGTGCATGCACATGCCTAAAAAAATTGAAAAAAAATAGAAAACATTTTCAGACAGAATAATTCTAACTTGATGTTTTATGTTTTTGTGTAAAGCGGTCTCACCTATCGTTTAAGCGGGCAACAAATTAACCATCAGATATGATGAAATGTATTGAGATTACGAACATTATTCAAATTCAAAAGTCCATAAAACAATACAAAATAGGAGCAAAGCAAACACAGACCTCTTAAACATAAAAGGTTGGATCAGGTGGCATGGGGGAGTGAAACATTCTGTCAGATGATTTTTAATGTATGGTTGTACCTTGAATCATTGTGTAAAATGTTGCGTGGAAAACTTATGAGTCCGAATCACAGCCGTAAAATATAGCAGTGTAATATTAACAATATTACTTTCTGGATACGACTGTGTTTTAAACTCTATGACCTTTTAGTAGAGATATTTAATTTCAGATGAGGCAACCAATAACTTGGTAGAAATGACTGTTGGATCTGTTACAGGGTTGATTGGGATTATTGGTGTTTCAATGGTATTCCTAACAATCAGAAAACGGTATGCCATAATTAATTCAGCCTGATATGACAATATATTTCAAAGTACCTCTCTTCAAAATTTCAGTAAAAGATGTCTGAGAGCTTTAGATAATTTACATCTCTACAATATATAAGAATTGCTGGTAAGGATGGCTTCAAGTATTTGCCATATTTAGAATTGATTAGGATTTAAGAGCCATTCTCTGTAATGATTTGAAATTTTATATAGGAGCTGTGGCACGCATAGTCTCAGAATTTCTCCAAACTCTCTATGATAAAAGTCATTGATACCCTAAACTGAAATCAGGCAAAAATTGGTTGCTATGTTTTATAGTTACCATGGCAACATGTCTTAAAGTTCGGAAAATGGCATTTTTTAACATGTTTAGAGCCCCCCAGTTAACATTTGCAGCAAAGCAAACAATTGGCAATTACTGTTTCCAAAAGTTGAAGGTAGGTTGTCTCAAATGCATGATGAACATGTTTGGTAAATCAACTATTACATACGTTACTATGGTAACAAAGTATTCAAAAGTAAAAAAAAATATTCATTGAATTTTATAAAGTCATACGCGTAAAAATAAAAAGCAATTATAGGATGAAATGTGACCAAATAATAGAAAAAAAGCCTTGAAACATATACCAAGAACAAAATATGATATTTCATTTTGGTTGGCAATGGTTGCCAAGGTTTTTATACCACAGGGAGCCTTCAAAGTAACACTCTGTATGTTTAAATTTGATCCTATCTTTTAAAAAAAGCACATTTCCTCATAACTAATGATCAATTTTATAAGATGTTGGTGTGCTCCAAGTTTTCCCATTTGAAAAAATTCAGATTAGATTCTTTAAATAGAGCGTTGCTATGGAAATAAGCAGAAAAAAAAAATGCTTAAAAACCTGAAAAATATTTTCTTTCCTTGGATACGTACCCTTAAATGTAGATTCCCAAAACTTTTATGATTGATATTTATAAACAGCCAACTTGACTTTTAATTTTGACTGTCATCCAATCTCTAAGTGGATGCAAAAAGTTGGCACACAGGGTTTAATATTGATATAAAGTTCACGAAATCGAACATTTTCCCTTCTTGGTAACCATAGCAACAGTGTTGTTTTATTCATCAAATTTTATCAATATATAATATTCAACTTCAGTTCTAACTGATAAGTACTTTTCAAGCTGAGTCCTTTAATTTGTTTCTTGATTAAATGGCTATTTAATTCTTAATGCAGCGAAAAATAATTCACTTTTAAGCACTGGTACTTTGTTTCCATGGTAACACTGCAAAGTAGCATTTATACCCAATTTTTCTTACGGTTTTGGTATTGCAAGGTCCTAAGGAGGCATATTTGCCAGTCTTGAATTTTCATGTTTTTCCTCAAGACAGTAGCATTAACCCAATCTTAGTTACTGGTTTTGCATGGTTACACTGTGTTACCATAGCAACCATAAAAGTTATTTATAGAATAATATTGCTCATACTTATATACTTAAGGTCAAACATTTTCATTGTTTTTCTTAAGTCGTTGATTGAGTTTGAGCATATAACACCTACCATTAGTGAATACGGAGTGTTTTGCAGCATATTTCAGCATTTTAAATGTATAGCAAATGTACCCTTGGTTACCACTTACTTAGAGATATATTCTAAACAGTTTCTTTACAGTATAAGTGACATCAAGGTGTCATGTTTTTGTGAGAATGGTTTGTATGCTTTTTCTAGTTTTTATCAAGCCACGGTCAAGATTTAAAGTGGCTGAAAATCTCCATTTTTCAAACTTTTCTGGCTGTTGCCATAGCAACTAAGACACATAGCAACGAAATTTTGTTTGATTATTGTTTCTGGTGTCAAGTACTAAGCATGGGTGAAGTTTCATAAAAATCAGTGACCATGCGTGGCAACGAAGTTTAAGTGGTTACAGAGAATGGCTATTTAAAACATACTGTTTCGTTTAAACCCATCGAATCAATATACATGTAATTGCTTTTTGTAATTCTGTGAATGAGAAATATTAAAACTGAATATAAATAACAGGGACCAATTTTTTTAAAAAGATATAATCATACAGTACAACTGTGTGAAAAGGGCATAAATCACAGACCCCTACAACTTTCATGGTGGGAGACTAGACGTGGTACTGAGCAAAATATAGGTATTATATTAAGAAGGTATGATAGGTCAACAGTGCATTTTTCCAGAAACCTGGTATTTAATGTATGAATTTTGAATAACTTTGAATCATTTTTAAGCTAGTTATAAATACATTCCTAGATAATATTGGAAAAAAAAATGAACAAAATTCACATTACTGATAACATATGAGACTTTTGCACCTTACAAGAATCACCTGCCCTTGATGAAAAGTAAAAAAAATAATTTTGTCAAAATTTCTGTGGAAAATGATTGATTCAATTTCATAGTTTAATGAAGAAAAAATGATGAGGAGAGAGTCTATGCATATTTTCACCAAACATTTTGTGTGAAATTGAAATAACTCTTACACTATGATAGATGTACTTACATGTAAATGGAACATGATGGGTTTATATTGAAAACAGTGTCATGTTAAAATTCGTTTTTTATTTTAAATTTGGTATGTTTAAAAGCAATTTAATTCTGCTATCCTTTATAAATCATATATCCAGGCAATAAACAATATTAACGAATTATATGTATGATAAATGCTCATGGGAAAATATTAAATATAATTGATAAAGGAAATAAATGCCTACAAACTTATTTCATTAGAGTTTACACTATGACTTGATGATTCTGTTCCAACCATTCCTTTAACCATGGAATACCTGATAATTATAGCTACGGAAAGCATAAATTTGTTCCATATCATTACCAATCTTCTCTCTAGTTTCAGAAAGGGCCTTTCAAACATCTATGACCAAACTACTAATCTCAGTACAGAAGCCAAAGAAGAACAAGATGATTACGATGCTCTTCAGAAAAGCGAGGAATATGAAGGATATGTAGAACCCTTGAGTGGACAATTACATGTAAACAGTAACGCTGAAACTACAAGACAAATTAATAATGTACCGAATGAATATATTGATATCTGTGGCTAACCTGACTTCTGCTAAGTGCTTGTACATATTGTACTTTGCAATATGTTTGTGCATGCACTGAAAATGTATCATAAGTTTTTGTATATTTGATACTAATCATTTTTGGCTTAAATATCGTCAACGTTTCATCCCTGATTTTTTTACAAATCAAACAGCACTAAAGGAACAATTTACTCTCTCTCTCTCTCTCTCTCTCTCTCTCTCTGGCTTGTTGCCCGTATGTTCGTATTCTGTGTTTTGTATCTTATAAATGTAAGACTCCACAGTCCGATGGTAACGCGAAAGTCCGATGGCTCGTTTCCCATGAGTCGCGCGACGCTAAAGTGCGATGGTCTGACACGCCAATGTCCGATGGTGCGGAGTAACAATCAACGTTTATGACGTCACAATATTCCGACGTCATGACGTTGTCCTGCATTCAAAATCCATTGATTCAGTATTCGTCTCACATACATTTTTACTGATATTGCTTATTGTTTTCGCCCACCAGAGCTATTAGGGCTAGTCCTTGTAGACCATTCGACTGATAAGGGCTAGTTCTTGAACACCGATGTGTTTCCCCGAGATATTTTATGGTTAGTCCTCGCACACTATTGGATTGATTTGTGTTAGTCCTGCACCAATCCAAGATATCTAGCTTATACTTTTTACACATTTTCGACTGATAAGTGTTAGTCTCGCACCTATATCTAAAAGATTAGGGTTAATCTTTGCATTTAATATTTATTTGCATTTTATTTTAAATAAATCGGGCTTGGCTTGGCGCGGTATCGCATTTTTGCGCAGCAGTACTATGACGTCAAAAGCGTTAATTGTTTTCAGCACCATCGGACTTTGGCGTGTCAAACCATCGGGGTTTGGCGCAGACCATGGGACTTTGGAGTCCCATCGCACTTTGGAGTCCTACATATATAAGAAAGATCTGATTGTTTCTTTGTCATACTGTTAGAGGAGACGTAACTTTATAGATGTCATCCCAAGAACCGGTTTCCTTCTCTCATTGTGGAATTTGTACCTGCAATGGAGGGATTAATTCCAGTTACTAAACGACTCCAGAGCAAAGACTCTATCCATGTTGTCCCGTGGACGACTCTTGAGAACTATTTAAGACATGGAGTCTATGGAGTATTGAGAACTGCAAAAGATATAAATTTATTATTTTGCATATACGTAGAATGCAACTAGATCCTCTATACTCTAGTGTTACCTTTTTCACGATGAAATATATATAAGAACTATACAGTGCCTTTTTGACATTTAAGAGAGGAAGTATTATGCAAGAGTTACACTGTTTGACTTTAGATATGATAAAGTATAAATACCACCTTAGCAATCCACTTGTTTTTTTACCTTCTTTGCAAAAAAATGATAATTCGAACGGTTACATGTTATTAAATACTTGTCCTTTCAATCTAAGAGGAAGTGACTCGATACTATATATGTACCACTTGCTTAATATGAGCTGAATTCATTGTACTTTTTAAACTTTGAATGGATTTGAATTGACGTCTAAAAGTTCACAAGTACTTGTGTTAGAAATAGTTTGAAGAACTAAACATCCTAACTTTAAAACGAATAAAAGTTCCGTCCACTTAGAACTGATGACAACAAATTTTGCTAACAGCTGAAGAGTAGAAAACCATTCATCAGAATCCATTTATAAACTATAACACAGTTTATTTTATGTATTTTGAAATTCTACTTCCTACATAACAGCCTAGAAATCATTATAAACATTAACATAGAATAAACATTATACCGATTGTGGTGTGCGATTTTTTTTTCAATTATGTCTTATCTATTTGACATGTTGTATAAATCTGCTGTAATTGTTAAAAATACTTTTAAACTGTATATAAGTTGAAATAA
>NW_026930336.1:0-40636 GCF_032062105.1 Saccostrea cuccullata
TGTGCTGTATTCACTTTTTATGTCAATTTGCATCGGGTTCAAGATTGAAAAAATATTAGTTTCATATTGGCGTCAAATCAAAAAACCTCAAAGTAGCCAGTCGGCAGTTGTACACTGGGCCTATAATATTAGACAAACACTTCTAATAGTGACACGAAAAAGAAGGTAAGTTATATCCATAATGTTCTGTTTTCTGTTATCCTAAAAGCAAAGTGTTTAAAAAAAATTATGTGTAAAGATGGACAGAAAAAGATGCAATAACATGAAGAATCAGTTACCCTTTTTATTTATAAATTTAAACTGTCAGAACGCCTTTTTATTGTTCTATTTGTGCAAATCTTTGACAATCATCGACTAATTCTGGACAGAAATAATACACTACAAGTACAATGTAAATGAGATATAGATTAATACGCATATAAGTACTGTGTAATGGATATCAACCTGAATACTGGTAGAGCACCTGACAAGTGATACTTAGATCCAGCCATACATTTTCTCCTCTCCTTTTATAACTGAATTTGATTTAATAGCTATACAGTAAAACTCAGTTATAGCAAAGTCCTGCCAGGGACCTGTGAATTTAATTTGCTATAAGCATCAGGGATTTATCAGTACCTTCTCAGGGGCCGAAATTCGGCCCCATTCCCAATTGAAAATGAGTTCAATTTTTCCCAATTTGGCAGTAATTTTTCCCAATTGCAGAATAATGTTTTGTTTTTTTTTTACTAAATTATCTTGGAAAAAACACAAAGTAAATTTGCCAGATTGTCTGTATTTTTACTTAATGTAACTCATTTAGCAAAGCTACAGTCATGACACATGCTTAAAAACATAGCCAACTTTTAATCCGAATTTCCTCAGTTTTTTCTTAAGAAGTGATATTGTGTTATTCTGTAGGTTTATTAACTCATTTTTCACTTACTCAATTGATCTATGAGTGAATGGTAAGAACTGTAAGCATTATTTCAGATCGAAAAATATATTTTAATGCACAATTTAGAAAATTTGTATGCAGTATAATTTTTTGCAGGAGGTTTATAAATAGCTACCATGACCTAAATTGGAATCTCATTTACAAGTATACTACCCTATGTTGGAAAATAATTAATACTCTTTGAATTCAAAGAACTATATGCGGTATATTGCATATATTTGCCCCCACAAAATTCAAGTTTTGAAAACTTCCTGAAATGTGCTCAATTCAATTAATTGTATGAGAAATATAAGTTAAAAGAAAATATTATAGTTCCAGAGCAGTGTATTCACAATTTCTGTTTTTATGACGTCACAAACTAGTCCGATTTTATATCCTTTTTTAGAAAGAGGACAAAATTGACAAAATTTCAACAATTCAAGCTTTAAAATTTATAGAGCGCATGTGTGTTCAGGAACAATATTGACATATTTCATTGATATTATCATTCTACACATTATATCAAAATATTTATCCTGAACACACATGCGCTCGGTGACTTTTATTTAAAATTATGACGAAATATGTACATTTTTCTGCAAAATTCATAAAAACTGAAATTTACGTCATATTTGTGACGTCATTACGTACATATGACGCCATTACTTATGAAATTATTCAGTGCTTTGAAGTCAGCATATATTCCGCTGTTTAAGGACTTAATTAAATATTACTCCATCAAAGTCTGATTTTGGGGGGCAAATGTTGGTTAATACCGCATATAGTTCTTTACTTTCATTAGTTTATTATTCATCATTAATCTTGTTTGATGAAGCTGGGTCATTAAATTGTCGATTTGGTAGCCCAAATTTTAGCTGAAACCTGTTAATTGCACCCGAAATGGCTGAACACATGGCTTATGAGCAACATACTTATTTTTCCCAATTTCATCAAAAAGCCGATAACTTTTTCCCAATTTCCAAAAAATGGCGTATCCCAAAATAGGCTGATAAATCCCTGAGCATGTTTTTCCTCAAATATTACTACCATACTTATGTAACGTTCGGGAACCAAATATTACAAAACATACCTTCGAAAAGCAATGTTTTATTATGATTTGAATTTTATATACAAATGCTGAAATAAAATAAGTCCAGCAGGTCCATACATAGCAGTGCCCAAAGTATGGGCCCAGCAGGTACATACAGGGCAGTGTCCAGAGTATAGGCCCAGCAGGTATATACAGGGCAGTGTCCAGAGTATAGGCCCAGCAGGTCCATACAGGGCAGTGTCCAGAGTATAGGCCCAGCAGGTACATACAGGGCAGTGTCCAGAGTATGGGCCCAGCAGGTACATACAGGGCAATGTCCAGAGTATGGGCCCAGCAGGTACACACAGTGCAGTGTCCAGAGTATGGTCCCAGCAGATACATACTTGGCAGTGCCCAGACTATCAGCCCATCAGGTCCATACAGGGCAGTGTCCAGAGTATGGACCCAGCAGGTACATACAGGGCAGTGTCCAGAGTATGGACCCAGCAGGTACATACAGGACAGTGTCCAGAGTATAGGCCCAGCAGGTACATACAGGGCAGTGTCCAGAGTATGGACCCAGCAGGTACATACAGGACAGTGTCCAGAGTATAGGCCCAGCAGGTACATACAGGGCAGTGTCCAGAGTATGGGCCCAGCAGGTACATACAGGGCAGTACCCAGAGTATGGGCCCATCAGGTCCATACAGGGCAGTGTCCAGAGTATGGTCCCAGCAGGTACATACAGGGCAGTGTCCAGAGTATAGGCCCAGCAGGTACATACAGGGCAGTGTCCAGAGTATAGGCCCAGCAGGTACATACAGGGCAGTGTCCAGAGTATAGGCCCAGCAGGTACATACAGGGCAGTGTCCAGAGTATAGGCCCAGCAGGTACATACAGGGCAGTGTCCAGAGTATAGGCCCAGCAGGTACATACAGGGCAGTGTCCAGAGTATAGGCCCAGCAGGTACATACAGGGCAGTGTCCAGTGTATGGTCCCAGCAGATACATACTTGGCAGTGCCCAGACTATCAGCCCATCAGGTCCATACAGGGCAGTGTCCAGAGTATAGGCCCAGCAGGTACATACAGGGCAGTGTCCAGTGTATAGGCCCAGCAGGTACATACAGGGCAGTGTCCAGAGTATAGGCCCAGCAGGTACATACAGGGCAGTGTCCAGAGTATGGACCCAGCAGGTACATACAGGGCAGTGTCCAGAGTATAGGCCCAGCAGGTACATACAGGGCAGTGTCCAGAGTATAGGCCCAGCAGGTACATACAGGGCAGTGTCCAGAGTATAGGCCCAGCAGGTACATACAGGGCAGTGTCCAGAGTATGGACCCAGCAGGTACATACAGGGCAGTGTCCAGAGTATAGGCCCAGCAGGTACATACAGGGCAGTGTCCAGAGTATAGGCCCAGCAGGTCCATACAGGGCAGTGTCCAGAGTATAGGCCCAGCAGGTACATACAGGGCAGTGTCCAGTGTATGGGCCCAGCAGGTACATACAGGGCAGTGTCCAGAGTATAGGCCCAGCAGGTACATACAGGGCAGTGTCCAGAGTATAGGCCCAGCAGGTCCATACAGGGCAGTGTCCAGAGTATGGTCCCAGCAGGTACATACAGGGCAGTGTCCAGAGTATAGGCCCAGCAGGTACATACAGGGCAGTGTCCAGAGTATAGGCCCAGCAGGTACATACAGGGCAGTGTCCAGAGTATAGGCCCAGCAGGTACATACAGGGCAGTGTCCAGAGTATAGGCCCAGCAGGTACATACAGGGCAGTGTCCAGAGTATAGGCCCAGCAGGTACATACAGGGCAGTGTCCAGAGTATAGGCCCAGCAGGTACATACAGGGCAGTGTCCAGTGTATGGTCCCAGCAGATACATACTTGGCAGTGCCCAGACTATCAGCCCATCAGGTCCATACAGGGCAGTGTCCAGAGTATAGGCCCAGCAGGTACATACAGGGCAGTGTCCAGTGTATAGGCCCAGCAGGTACATACAGGGCAGTGTCCAGAGTATAGGCCCAGCAGGTACATACAGGGCAGTGTCCAGAGTATGGACCCAGCAGGTACATACAGGGCAGTGTCCAGAGTATAGGCCCAGCAGGTACATACAGGGCAGTGTCCAGAGTATAGGCCCAGCAGGTACATACAGGGCAGTGTCCAGAGTATAGGCCCAGCAGGTACATACAGGGCAGTGTCCAGAGTATGGACCCAGCAGGTACATACAGGGCAGTGTCCAGAGTATAGGCCCAGCAGGTACATACAGGGCAGTGTCCAGAGTATAGGCCCAGCAGGTCCATACAGGGCAGTGTCCAGAGTATAGGCCCAGCAGGTACATACAGGGCAGTGTCCAGTGTATGGGCCCAGCAGGTACATACAGGGCAGTGTCCAGAGTATAGGCCCAGCAGGTACATACAGGGCAGTGTCCAGAGTATAGGCCCAGCAGGTCCATACAGGGCAGTGTCCAGAGTATAGGCCCAGCAGGTACATACAGGGCAGTGTCCAGTGTATGGGCCCAGCAGGTACATATAGTTCAGTGCACTATGGCCCATGGATGGTGGGAAGTCCCTAGAAGCTTGTTTGGTTTTAAAAATTGAAGTTTATCTAATTGCTAATGGGACTGCAAATTTCGAATTTATGCTCAACACTCAAGGTTTAATCAAGCAGCAAGGTATATCTTTTGTACCAGCAGTCTACTGCTACAGGGGTTCTCAGTTTACATTTAATTGTCTTATCATAGGGACTGGTCTACATGTGACTCATGCCCCACATTGCTAATTGAATCTGCAATTTAAATTAAGGATCAACTCCTTTGTTACGCTGTGACTCAAGAGCAGACTCTCTACCTACTGTGTCATGCAGACAAGTTATTAGTTATTGAGAGCAAGAATCAAGTGATTTCACCAAACACACACCAACTTTAGATAAGCTTTACTTGCATTTTATACTGACTTTACATGTATCCTCTAAAAGTAAACTTGAATTTAATTAACATGATAAATAGAATTGTAAACTAATTCAAACTTTATAAGAAATTGAAAAAAAAATTCATCTAAGTAGTCCTGTTATTGTTATTTATAGTGTATAGCAACTTCCCGCAGATGCCCCCCCCCCCCCAATGGCCAATGAAAGTTTTACATAGAAATATATATAAGATGAAACTCAAAGGGAAGCATCTTCAGGTATTGTAGATACCCAGTATTGTACATAACCAGTGATTGCGCTAAAATTTGAATATGCCAAATCACACTGTATATTCTTGATTTTCAGACTGACTGGCATCTCCGCGTGGCTCCTTCTTTGACGACATTGTGGGTGTGGCCGCCTATGTTGGGTTGCTGCTGAGAGCTGCTCTATACTTATAGCTCTATACTTTTAGCCACTAATTGACCAGGTACAGAAATCAGGTGATAATAATTATAGCCAGTCAAATCTTACAGAAACAATGATAATTAAATCCCCAATGGAAATAATGATTTCACAGTATTAACTTCATTTTCTGTTTCAGGGCCTTAGTGACCCAGAAGAATTTGTTGTACACAAGACGATAGGTGCTCTACAGGCTCTTACAGAATTCGGTCTCATTCAGAAATCCATGCTTCAGGAGTTCTTACATGAAGTGGTCCCTTTTTTGACACACCCTGTAAGTAACCTATAAAAAAAATGTGACCAAATAATTACATATATTTTATTTCATATATTTATTTAGGCTAATACTGAACTCACTTTTGTAAACATGTTTCTTATTTCGATTATTTGAATCAAGGGAGTACAATTCTAACATCTTGTAAAGGCTTTTGTCGAACACCCTTTTGTAATCTTATTCCTGACTGGCTTATTTTTTGAATCAAATTAATCCACTTGCGCAGTAGGTCTCGGTATAAATACTCATGTTCGATGGAAATAACTTGTCCTACCAGCCAATTTTCAAGGTCTGACAACTCCTCGAGGCCGTGCTGTCCGTAAAGCTAGTATTTGCTTCTGAAATGCTTTTCCTTTTTCATAACTTGTTATTTTTTTTCTCATAAATTGTTATTTGTCATTCTGTTTGAAGTTATAATTTATGTATGTTCTTTTTATAGACACATGCCGTTGTCGTTTATTGCTGTTGAATAAACTTAAGATTTAAACTGGTCTTGTTCTGCTCGGTTAAAAAAGTCTCCGTCCTTTTTCAAAAATAGAAATTACAGATTTATAATGTTATATTTTAAGTTTTTATTGTAGTGAATGAACAAATGCAATGTACTATTTGCTGTCTTAGATGTACTAAGTGTTCATATTTATTTATGCATAATTCATACATATAATACATGTAGAAAGAACTTCAGTTTGTTACATGTACTCAATGCATATTATACTTAATCTAAAAGAAGAAGTTCAGTATCATACATTGAAAAAAAAAGAATTAAATTTTTGAACTTGAATTTTGGCACAGTCATGCTGTAGATTTTCTGTAACATGATGCTGCATTTACAAAGGGAATCTGGATCCAGCAGGGAGCAGTATGATTTATCTCGGCCTTGACGCGGACATTTAACATGCACTGTAAGGTCCTGATTGCTCTACAACCCTGTCTCAACAAACCAATCCTTCAGGTGGACAGAGGTCAGTCATCATTACAAAGTATAAATCACTACCCCACTGTAGTATTGTATGTATCCACCCTGTAGAATTAATGCTCGAGTATGAATCAAAGTCGCCCAAGGAGACTTCCATCAACTTCATTACTAAAGCACCAGATTACTCCTGCTATTCTTCAGCAAAGAACAGGAGATTGAAAACACAGCTTAGCTAGGTGGGTGTTAAGGATTTTTTATGATTTTTTGTTATAGAAGTTATTTAAAAACGAAAAACGCCTACATTTTAATTGACCAAAGAAAAAATGTAAAGGGTTCTGTTAATGGTAACTTAATATTATATTGTATGATATTGTATGGATATTTCAGAACTCTGAGTGGAAGAGTATGTTTGGCTCAAATGAATCAGATTCCTCCTCCAATAGTTTGTCTCCAAAAGCCCGGACCCTTCAGAAAACTGTCGAGAGTCTGGAGTGGAAGCTAAACACTTCACAGACCCTGATTCAGGCATCATCTTCATCATCGGGAAGCTTTTTAATGATGTCAAAGAGCCAGGGGTCATCTGAGGGGTCAGTGAGGTCTCTGACAGAGAAAGGCACCGACAAAAACCCCACCGATAAGAACTGCCATGTATAAGTATCTCAGATGCTTGAAAATGTTTAATTTACTGTGCTGATAAACATAATTATGATATACATGTAGATGTATTGTATTGTATGTTTAAGTGCTAAAATACTTCTGCTATTTGAAACATTTAATTCGACAATATTTTGAATTACAGCAAAATATCCCTGTAAGATAGCCCTGAGGAACATTGTCCACAAAAAGCATGAGTTATACACGACGGAGTCTAAAGACTTACTGGAGATAGCCTGGGGGAGGAGACCCCCACCCAGTAACTGTAAACCCTGGGAGAGGAGACCCCCACCCAGTAACTGGAAACCCTGGGAGAGGAAACCCCCACCCAGTAACTGGAAACCCTGGGAGGGGATACCCCCATCCAGTAACTGTAAACCCTGGGAGGGGATACCCCCATCCAGTAACTGTAAACCCTGGGAGAGGAGGCCCCAACCCAGTAACTGGAAACCCTGGGAGAGGAGACCCCCAACCAGTAACTGGAAACCCTGGGAGGGGAAACCCCCACCCAGTGACTGGAAACCCTGGAAGAGGAGACCCCCACCCAGTAACTGTAAACCCTGGGAGAGGAGACCCCCACCCAGTAACTGGAAACCCTGGGAGGGGATACCCCCACCCAGTAACTGGAAACCCTGGGAGGGGATACCCCCATCCAGTAACTGTAAACCCTGGGAGAGGAGGCCCCCACCCAGTAACTAGAAACCCTGGGAGAGGAGGCCCCCACCCAGTAACTATAGAAACCCTGGGAGAGGAGGCCCCCACCCAGTAACTGGAAACCCTGAGAGGGGAGACCCCCACCCAGTAACTGGAAACCCTGGAAGAGGAGACCCCAACCCAGTAACTGTAAACCCTGGGAGAGGAGGCCCCCACCAAGTAACTGGAAACCCTGGGAGAGGCGGCACCCACCCAGTAACTATAGAAACCCTGGGAGAGGAGACCCCCACCCAGTAACTGGAAACCCTGAGAGGGGAGACCCCCACCCAGTAACTGGAAACCCTGAGAGGGGAGACCCCCACCCAGTAACTGTAAACCCTGGGAGAGGAGGCCCCCACCAAGTAACTGGAAACCCTGGGAGAGGAGGCACCCACCCAGTAACTATAGAAACCCTGGGAGAGGAGACCCCCACCCAGTAACTGGAAACCCTGAGAGGGGAGACCCCCACCCAGTAACTGGAAACCCTGGAAGAGGAGACCCCAACCCAGTAACTGGAAACCCTGGGAGAGGAGGCCCCCACCAAGTAACTGGAAACCCTGGGAGAGGCGGCATCCACCTAGTAACTATAGAAACCCTGGAAGAGGAGACCCCCACCCAGTAACTGGAAACCCTGGGAGGGGAGACCCCCACCCAGTAACTGTAAACCCTGGGAGAGGCGGCACCCACCCAGTAACTATAGAAACCCTGGGAGGAGAGACCCCCACCCAGTAACTGGAAACCCTGGGAGAGCAGGCCCCCACCCAGTAACTGGAAAACCTGGTAGAGGCTGCCCCAACCCAGTAACTGGAAACCCTGGGAGATGAGGCCCCCACCCAGTAACTGGAAACCCTGGGAGAGGAGACCCCCACCCAGTAACTGGAAACCCTGGGAGAGGAGGCCCCCACCCAGTAACTGGAAACCCAAGGGGCTGCTGGTGGCCCACCTCTAGGAATACAGGGGGCAGTCAACAGGTAGGGAGGGGGGCAGGGCACAGGAAGTACTGATAAATGATTTGTATAAAAAGAAAAGTGCATCATCAAGGGGAATATAAGCACTAACCTTTATCATCTTTATGTAATACTATTCAGCAATGACTTTATTGAAATTTAACTGCCTCGGCCAAATAATTTATCATATATGAGTACATGTACACAATTAAAGAATATGTTACATGTATCTACTAGCAGGATTCAAGTTTCTCAAGACCATATATTTTTTTCCCACGGCCTCCAATGATGGTCCAACCTGTGACTTGATGAAGAAAGACCCCGACCTCAAATTCTCTGAGTCTGAAGAGTCAGTTGTTAGAACCAGATGTTACCACCGGAGAACCGACTGGAACCGTATTTACTTCAGGTCTTACTGAGATCTCTGGACCAACCTTCACAAAACTTGGCACACCTGCTGCTGGGCTTTGACATTAGGAAGTCTGTAAGCAGGACTCTGCTCCAGGATCCAGGTAAGCTGAAAAAAGAAGTTTTGTCTAAATTTTAGTTCAAAATGCAAAATATTTCTTAGGTTTACCAAAGTGAAATTTTGCACATTAACAAATTTATTTATATTTCTAAAACCAGGTATCCTTGGGTCCCCTAAGACCTGTCTACATGCGGTCCTGTCCCTGTTAGAGAGGGGGGTGGGGACACACTCCGGCCCCATCTGCCTGAGGGACACTCCACGACTGTCTCAGCTGGCCTACAAACTCATCTACCTCCTGGCTGCCAACACGGAGACGTCGACGCCCACTTTACGATATTTACGTACAACGAGGGACTTCCTGTACAGGCAGCTCCAGCATCTACCTTTCACTCAGCAGTTTTATAATGAGTTCGAATTTAATTCAGAATTTCACTTTATCATAAAAAATGTTTTAAAAAATTTAGATTATTTAATTTATCAAAGAGTTGTTATAGCGAGTTGATATACTTGCATGTAATATATAATTATACATCTTAAAATGTGCACAGAGAAGCTAGTCAAACCTTATATGATTAAATTTGTGTCTGTATTTTTAGAACGCCCTGTAATGATTTCTCAATCCTGGTTGCTGAAGCTGATTTCCATTGAACTGCGACTGACTGCACTGAACCGTCAAAGGTCACACACACTGAGGTTAATGAAAGCCCTGCTGGATGATGGGTCAGAAGGTCAATCAGGTAAGGTCAAGTTCAAAGGTCACAATCTGAAGTTTATGACAGCCTTGATCCATGACTGGTCAGAGAAATAAATGGAAATGTCAAGTTTAATAACAGTCTTAAAAAAAATTTGGAGTATTTCCTGTATCATTATATAAATGGTGCCTGTTTTGGAGGGTAACATTTGATATTGACCCCCCCTGGAAAACCATTGACAACCGACGCGTCAGGGGAGGTTGACAATGGTTTTCCTTGGGGTGTCAATTTCAACTGTTACCCTCCAAAACAGGCTCCATTTATTTTATTATACTGAATGTCTTCTTGATTTACTATGTCAGCAATACAAATCGTCGATCGCCTTTTCGTTTACGTTTAGAAAGCTTTTAAACTCCCCGCTACTTTGAAAAAGATTAACTGACCTCTTTATTGTTTATTTGATACTCTACAAGTCCTTTATCATCTAAAGTTTTGTTATTTCTGCACTCACAAGCATGTATCGTCTGTCGTTTGATGTTTTCAAGTAAGCTACATAGGACGCAAGCTTTTATTGAAAGTTTATTCTGGTTCTTTCAAACACGCAACTGGCATTTTGAGAATTCTACGGTTAACTGTACACGCATTATTTCCACGCATGTGGCATTACCGTTATGTTACCCGTTGTCAAGTGTGTTGCTAAGGCTAAGGGTAATAGAACAAATTGTTAACTGCGTCTAAACCAATCAGATTTTAGTATTTAACATGAAAGTATAATAATACAATTTGTGCCTGATTTGGATCTGAAGAAAGTAATAAAGTTTTGTGATGTTCACATAAGGCTGAGGGTAATAGAACAAATTGTTAACTGCGTCTAAACCAATCAGATTTTAGTATTTTAACATGAAAGTATAATAATACAATTTGTGCCTGATTTGAATCTGAAGAAAGTAATAAAGTTTTGTGATGTTCACATTGTTACAGCCAGCATTAGGAGATAAGCTGACCAGACGTATGACAGATTTACAGAGCAGAGTGTACAGACATCGTATCTGTCTCAGACGGCCAGGCCATTCAGAATTAAGTGAAGAAAAACATAAAAATTAATCTCAATGCTCTTCTGTTGCTAGTGTAAACTGTTTCATACTTTATTTTTCTTTTCCAGGCCACCATGTGAACAGGAACTTGCTAGGACTTCTGAAAGAAGACTTTTCACAGCATTACCCTCCTACAATGAAGTTGGAGTTTTTTGAATTGTCCATGATTGAACAAGCCATTAAAAGTGAAGAAACTCAGACTGAACAGGACATTTTGTATTGTGATGTCAAAAGATTACTGCTTACTGATGCATGAACTGAACAACTACCAGGGCAATATCATGGTGACTCAGAGGCCGCAAGTTTTAGAGGTGAGATCAATATTGCAATTATTAAGCATTTAAGATCCTTCCTTACTTAATCCTCTTTGTGTCAGGTTATGTAAAACTAGCTACACAGTCCTTCTTCCCAGCCCAATCTTATGCCATTGATTTCACTCTTCTCTATGATGGCTGTTTCTTTCATGTTGTCTTAATTTCTTTGACCTGCCCCAAAGGATGTCAACATTTCAACAAAACATAAATTTTTTTTTAGATTTTTCAGGAAGTGGAGAATATTCTGAATCATGTGGTGCTAAGAAACAGAATCCACCAGGAACTGTCCACCAAACAGCAGGCTCTGAAGGCGTGGTGTCAGAATCCACCAGGAACTGTCCACCAAACAGCAGGCTCTGGAGGCCTGGGGTCAGAATCCACCAGGAACACTCAAAATAAAAAATTGCTTAGTAATTTTTTTTTACTTATTTTAAGTAATATGATTACTTAACATAATTGTTAATTACTGACTATGATTGAGTATTACTAAGGATTACTAAGTAATTCACGAATTACTTAAAATTCCTTATTGTAAGTAAATTAATTACTTAAAGCATTTAAGAATTCATTCAAAAATTAATTTAAGTAATTTTAAGTAAATTAATTTACTTTAATTTTCCATTATCGCCCTTGAAAATATTTTTTAATAAAACAAAATATTAATCAAATGTTTATAAACAATTCTGCATCTGAAATTTTTGTTACAATTAAATGACATATTCATTAAGAGATATAAATATCTCAATTTACATTGTTTAGAGTAATCTAGTATAAATGTTTTAGGTAAACTATTATAAATAATTAATGAAAATATAAGCAATCGAAACTAGAAATCAACATGCTTACAACAATGTAGGTAGAATTTAATGAGTCGACTATTACATAGAAAAGTCCTTATTATAAAAATTCTGTTAATTCTGACATGACAATCAATTATGTCAGGTTCTATCTAATCAGAGGAATATCAATTATTTAATTTGGAAACTTTCATTATGTAAATGTCTACTCGAAACCACTTCTGAATTACCCAAAAGGCTTTGTATTTCAAATACTAAGTAAATCATTTTTTTTTTACTTATTTTAAGTAAATTATTTACTCGTCACTGTTTTTATACCTATAGAATTATATTACTTAAAATTACTAATAAATATTATAAATTACTTATCATGATTGCTATGGTGACAAACTTTTTTACTTAAAAATTACTTAAAATAAGTAATTCGTTTACTTGATTTGAGTAAAAGTAAGTAATATTTTTTTTGAGTGAACTGTCCACCAAACAACAGGCTCTGGAGGTGTGATGTCAGAATCCACCAGGAACTGTCCACCAAACAGCAGGCTCTGGAGGAGTGGTGTAAGAATCCACCAGGAACTGTCCACCAAACAGCAGGCTCTGGAGGTGTGATGTCAGAATTCACCAGGAACTGTCCACCAAACAGCAGGCTCTGGAGGAGTGGTGTCAGAATCCACCAGGAACTGTCCACCAAACAGCAGGCTCTGGAGGCGTGGTGTCAGAATCCACCAGGAACTGTCCACCAAACAACAGGCTCTGGAGGTGTGATGTCAGAATTCACCAGGAACTGTCCACCAAACAGCAGGCTCTGGAGCCGTGGTGTCAGAATCCACCAGGAACTGTCCACCAAACAACAGGCTCTGGAGGTGTGATGTCAGAATCCACCAGGAACTGTCCACCAAACAGCAGGCTCTGGAGGCTTGGTGTCAGAATTCACCAGGAAATGTCCCCCAAACAACAGGCTCTGGAGGTGTGGTGTCAGAATTCACCAGGAACTGTCCACCAAACAACAGGCTCTGGAGGTGTGATGTCAGAATCCACCAGGAACTGTCCACCAAACAACAGGCTCTGGAGGCGTGGTGTCAGGATCCACCAGGAACTGTCCACCAAACAGCAGGCTCTGAAGGCGTGTTGTCAGAATCCACCAGGAACTGTCCACCAAACAGCAGGCTCTGGAGGTGTGGTGTCAGAATCCACCAGGAACTATCCACCAAACAGCAGGCTCTGGAGGCGTGGTGTCAGGATCCACCAGGAACTATCCACCAAACAGCAGGCTCTGGAGGTGTGGTGTCAGGTGACGGAGGTTCTGTTGACCGTGTGTCCTGAGGACCTACTGACCGCTGAGGACAGACAGACCGTACTGTTTGAGCTGCTACAGGAACTACAGAGAAAGGTAAAACAACTGCATCTGTATGTCTTGTTTACTGACCCTAAAGTATCTGGTATTAATGCACAAGAACATGAGCATCTTACTACTGCCAGGTATTGGCCAAATTTCATCTGTATACTTAAGGTTAAAGTGGAAATCTTGCAAAAAGACGTATGGAAAAATGGTACTGTGATAACATTTTCCTTTTATCACAAATATCCATTCTGAAATTGCTTTCATTTGGGGAAAGGGAAGGAAAATTTTGATTTTACAGAGAAAAAAAGTTGTAGGATTGCGTCCACTAATACTACATTTAACATCAATCTACTCATTATTATTAGGTGACTGAAGATGATGCCTTGACAGAGTTAACTGCCCCTGTGGCTGGGATCATCCTTACTCTGATGACAAATCTACGTCAGTGTTTCTGTCAGGATTCTGTCTCCGACGACGAAACCTCACACTTCCTCACCATGCTGGACTCTACAGCAGGTCAAGGTCAAACAGGGTCATGGGGTCAAGTGTCAGGGTCATGAACCCGATTTGCTTCCTCCCTTCAAATGGAGCTTAAAGGAGTGATAGATCACATTCTGCTTTCAAGTAAGAACACATTGAAATATCTGAAGTGTATAATTATGTACATACTTTTTTGCTGAAAAGAAATTTTTCAAGTGCATGTTTATAAAACAATAATTTCCAACAACTTTGTTCAAAACTAAGAAATTTTAATCAATATCTAATTCTGTTAAGGTCTGGTGGCCAGCAGAGGGTAAGAGCCAATCTATATGGGGCCCTGCCGTCAGAAACCCAATTCACTGACTCACATAGATACAGGTATGTCTAAGTAGATGTCATGTGTCTTGTTTAAGAATATAGCCTAATTCAAAGTAAGATGTCAAAGCCTGAATATCAACAAAACTCCACAGATTTTCCTAGCTCTTACTTTGAGGCATACATAGATCAAGATAAAATTGTATGTAATTTATAGAATACAGTCATGCTCTTCAAGTGAGATATTATATGAAATAAAAACATAAACTACTATTGTGACCGTGTCATATTGATGAATGATATGAACACAGTGTATTGGGTATGGATTCTTTATTGCCGTGATCTTGTTCCACATATAAACAATCAATCAAGTGAAATAAAATAAAAAAAAACAATTTAATAAGTAAATGAAATCAAACAATATATTCAGTTTAATGCAGTTCTCATACATTGACACGGATTTAAATAAAAATAGATTTAACAGATTATAAATGTTCCAAATTCATGAATATGTATAAAGAGAAATAACTCTTACAATTTACAGAATTACCAAAATCCTGTTTAGATAGAAATGTATGTAAGTTTGAATAATTTATCAAAGTATATCAAAAATGGTAAAAAAAAAATGTAAATTACTTTTTTTTTTACATAGCGTACCAATTTATGGAATCAGGCTGACTGCTACAAGAAGCTGGTAACAATTAAGTTGTTCAAATATTAATGTACACTGAACTGAATGTGATCTGTATATTACTAATACTCGAATAGAAATCTTGTAAAACACAAAATAATTAATGTATATTGTTGAATATGTAAGGGTCGAGACAGACTCTTCTCACAGCCGGTATCGTTGGCTGTCCCTGTGAGAAGGAAGTGCCCCTGCACATCACATTGAACAATAGAAAACCTACCGCCAAAACCCTTGGCCAATAAAACTACGTTACACATAATGTCAAAGGTTGAAAAGGTCAGCCAGTCGGAATTAGTATTAAGCAATGCAATGATGGCAATAAAAACTATGAAACAATTTGAGATAAATAAATATTCTTTATCAATTATTTATTTACTAAAAACCACTGATTTGCCACACTATATGACAAAGGCTGATAACGATGTTTCCTTTATCTGACAGAGGCAGGAGGTGATGGGGTTGGAAAGAAGATTTTGGCCGACACCAACTCTGAGTATGAACAGCTGAGACGTGAAAATGTGGCGACCATTCTGTCGTACGGTGTCAACTTTATGGACAATATGGTGTGTCGCGACGCGTGTGATGGACATGATGTACGTAGGACAGGTAAGGAGGAGTGCTGTACATCTATCTGTCCAAAGTTGTAGGTCTTCCATTACTATCTTATTTTACCCCCACATTTGTAATTTTGCATACAATAAAACTTTAATCTGTAACTCAATCAAAATTTTTGATTTAGCAGTAGTCCATTGATTTTCAATATTGATATGAAATTTAAGGGCTCTGACATATAAAAACAAAGTGAATGTGTGTTTCAGTTTGTTGACTCGGGTGGCAGAGTCAGCCGTGGGGGCCCACACCTTGTTACAGTGTGGAGTCATGCAGAGACTGGCGGGATGTGTCTTCTTTGACCTTCGACGTAACTTTGACAGGTGGGTGTGTCAGGTTCTTGTGAATATCTGTAGAAATCAAACATGTCAAAGTATGTATGAAAAGGTACAAAATTATCAAATAGCAGTTTAGGATTTACAGTTTGGAGGTTTGTATATACACTAAATAAGGATTAAAAGTTTTAATTTGTAAGTATTGCCCGAGGAATTCATACTTGCATTGATTATAGACCGTATTGTACGTTTTACAGAGATGAAGCCGGTGTAGATACAGAGGAGGACTTCCTGCCCAGCCCCATGGCCCGTTATCGTCAACTCCTCTTCGCCGCCCTCAAATTCTGTCTGGCCATGCTGACCTCACTGGGCATAGAAAACCAGGACTGTGGCAATCAGGTAAATAGTTTGTACAGCTTTATTTGTTTAATGCAGAGCCCCTCATGGACTCAAAGCTTTATTTAGATAGTTCCCTAGAAAGTCTGCATATCAAGTAGAATTTGTCATGCTTTGACTTATGGGTATCAGTATCAATTTACACGTTCTTGTAGACATAATTTCATAGCATACTTAAAAATAGACTAGAATCGAGTAATTGATACATTTAAAAAATACTGTCATGGTAATGTAGTTTTATGGGTAAGAATGACCCACGGAATCCAGAAATATTAGACCCCCACAAACATTGCAATTTTACATTTTACAGTAATGTTCATTATTCCATGCTGTTATAGGTGATGCAGTTTATCTGATCTCACAGAGAAGTTTTCCACGGAATTCAATGAGACAGGCAGCACAGTTTAAGTCTCCCTGCTCTACGTGAACTAGCTCTAACTACAGCGGTACTGACACGAGCTAACTCAAGAGGTAAATACTGTTATGTTTATGCATTTGTGGAAGCAGATTTTGTTCATTATGTCATTTTTATGGTAGTATTGTTTTTCTAAAGTTTAATTAAAAAATGTTCAAAGTATGTATGTATCCCCCCAACCCTAGAACCCCTGACCCTATAGTGCCATAATATTCACAATTTTGGTAGAGGCACTCTTTCTCATCATAACTATGTACGTAGTTAGTTTATATTAAATGTAGGAGCAGAGAAGAAGATTTTCAAAGAATTCTTGTATTATCTCCATATAATCAATAGAGCCCCACCCTAACACCAGAACCCCTGACTGTGGGGCCAAAACATTCACAATTTTGGTAGAGGCACACTTGCTCATTATAACTATGTACTTAGTTTATTTAAAACCTAGGAGCAAAGAAGAAGATTTTCAAAGAATTCATGAATTTTCTCTAAATAATTAATAGAGCCCCGCCCTAACACTAGAACCCCTGACCCTGCGGCCATAAAATTCCCAATTTTGGTAGAGGCACTCTTGCTAATTATAACTATATACTTAATTAGTTTATTTAATACCCAGGACCAGAGAAGAAGATTTTCAAAAAAATAATGCATTTTCATTATATACTTATTTAGCCCCACCCTAGCACAAGTACCCCTGACCCAAAGTACACATGCACATGAACAAAATTTACCCGATTTCATCGAAATATTTACAAATCGGGGGCATAAAAAAATTAAATGGAAATGTAAAAAGGAAGAGGAATGTATAACAAATTTATTGATGTAAGCATATCCCATGTTTTATACTGATTTAGATAGATAATCGAGCGAAGTTTGAGCGTGGTGAGGCGGATGACTAGAAAGAGTTGCAAGCCTTCTCTCTTTATATGTATCAGTGGAAAACGGCATTTTTAAAAACAACTTGTAGAGACAAAAGAGTTGCATTTTTGATAACATATAGTGCATATTAGAATAAAAAAAGAGAAAAAAAGATGACTTGAATCCTGATTTAAAAAGAAAAAAAAAATTGAAAGGGGGGGGGGGTCCATACCCCAAGTGCCTATGTGTTATTCAAGATTTATGTGAATTAAAAATAAAATGAAAACATCTACAAAGAAAAGTTTCTGAATCAGATATCTTGTGATTGTTTTGGGATTACATACACAGTCAAATCCTGCGTTATTTTGTGTCCAATGTGTCCAAGAAAAAATTCTAATAAAGTGTTTAATTAATTTATTTTAAGTAACATATCACTAGATTAAAAGGATTTAGATTTATTTTAGATCAAAGGGCATATTATTCTAGTACGTATACGTCCAGTATAATCAGAACTCCACAATGTGCAGTGCATAATAGCTAGAGGGTCAAATTGATAAAAATGTACATAATAATATTTTTTCTTTCTTCATGCTCACAAATACACTGTGGTTTTATCAATATTTGTTGAGCACCAATTTTTGAGGAATTTGTTGAAGAGCAGATCCACGAAATTCAATGTTCTTTGAATTGAGAAATACAATATTTATTTGAATAGGCAATGATTTAGTCCTCAAAATTGTGTATCCTTGAAAACGTCTTTTTTACAAAATCCATGATGGCAACGAAAATTGATGAAATCACAGGAAATAGTATTTTTAAGAGATATTGAAAGTTTCTTCTTATGTTGGGTCTTTATTGAGCAGTCGTCTCAAAATTGTTTATGAATTATAATTTATATTTTATACCTTATTGATAATATATTATTTAAATTATTTTACACAAACATATGAACACGAGAAAGTGAACCTGAATCAAACTATAAATTCTTGTGATTTTGGAAAAAGTCTCTCTCACAAATTTAAAATACAATGTTTTACATGTATTTGATTTTCTTCACTTTACCACTGTTCAACTCGGTCACAAAGAGGTTGTCAGTGGCGTCTTCACATAAACCCCTTGGAAGCTTTAGACCACAGTTACCAATGTAACGGAGAAACTGTCCATCCTGATCTAGGATGTGGATACAGTTGTTGTCGCAGTCTGCTGTCAGGATCTGACTCTGGCTGTCTGTTGTGATGCCGACTGGTCCAAATGATCCCTTTTTAGTAGAGGGATGACCAGTGTATTTAAATCGAGGTGTTCCTGCCTGATTAACCACCACTACTGCACTGGCTTTAAAGTCAGCCACACAGATATTCAGGTTCCTGTTCTCACTGATGTATTTAGTAAAGTTACCAGATGAATACAGAGGTTTACCTTCACTAGCAAACTGAATGGTTTGTTTCTCAGTGGAACCAGAGTAACGGACAACTTTTGATTGTTCATTATCATCATCACTGACCATGGTAACCAGGAGGTCACCAGAGGAGGTACTACAGACATTGATAGGTATCCATCCCTCTAGTCGGATCACTTCCTGTATCTTTTTATTCTTCACTATGTTTACAGTTCTTGTCTTAGAGTCAGTATAAACTAGATCTCCACTCCTTGTAACTGCTATGTCTTGTGGTGTGTCCCCTGATTTGGTTTGGATTGACTTCAGTAGTTTGCCCTGGAGGTTGTAGAGTTTCATGATTTTGTCTAATCCACATGTCCAGATTTCTGCATCATTGAGACAAGTAACACTGTAAAGCGATAATTTATACCGAGTGTCTATGGTGGTGATGAGCTCTGGTTCATCAAGCAGTGGTTTGACTGGAGGACAGGATACAGCTTCTGGTGTCTTCATTGTGTAGCCATGTTCTTCTGTTGTAATGGATAATGCTGACAGAGAACCAAACATTTGATGGAGCTGATCTGTGTTGATCTGATGAGGAGAATAACTTGGTAATGATACGTTGACTTTAGGAAGTAAACTTCTGAATTCAGCATTCCTGGATCTGTATCCAGAGGTTAGGGAGATATCATTAGAGACCAGTATTTTCTTCAGATCAAGTATGCTCTGTTTTACTTCAGAAGTAATCTGTTTAATTTCTTTTTCCTGTTTATTTAGAGCAGCCAGTTTTTTCGTTTTCATCTCATCAATTTCAGATTTTTGTTTGTTGACAATGATGTTAATTTCTCTGTGCCAGTCTTCTCCTTGTTTGGTGACAGCTGATGTCAGTTTCTCATAATTCTTTTCCAACTTTACTTTTTCAGAGTATAGATCTGATGAAATTTCTTCATAAGTAGGTAATATTCTTTTCTCTAGTTCTTCCAGATCCGTCGTAAAAAATTCTTTCATAAAGCTTGGTTTCTGCAAGATATCTTTGAATTCATGACCATGATGTTTACCCAAGGAGATGCAGGTAGAACAGACAGGAATGTCACATTTCTCACAGTAAAGTTCACAATGTTTCTGGGTGTGGTTTGGACATTTTGGGTAGTTAGGAGTAGAAGTTCTGTGTTTGTATGGCACAACTTTGTGTCTTTGAGATGAATCAGAGAGATGCTCCCCTACACAGGCCTTACACAGGTTAATCTGACAAAGTTCACAGTGATCCTGTAATGGAGCTTTTTGACACAGGTCACAGAGGAGAAGAACTTGAGCTCTGTCCAGGGGGTCCATCACTGGGGGTTGGGTCAAAACATCAGATGGCCCTGTTTAAAGTAAATGGAGGCAGGGGTCACTCACTACAGAAATGTTAAGCAATTTTGAATAAATACAATATAAAAGAGTTGTTTTGTTAGAGAAATTGTTAGACAGTGTAGGTTTAGAAATAACAGGAAGGGTCTATTTGTAGTTTTAAATTGGCATGTAAACTTTTCTTATTTTTGATTTTAAAAAATCAGGAAAAAATGTTAGATAACAGTCAAAACAGTTCATGTAGTTAATAAATATAATTTATCTAATCTATCTAAAGTGGCCCTCTCATGCAATTTATCTAATGTATTATACGTACGTACTATTGTACTAGACTTGAGATCAATAATGATATCTGGAAATGTTTTGCAGCAAGTTAAATTTCCTTAATATAATACAGCCTCACCTCTAAATCCAACATGGCCTCCCTGATAATCCCGTACATCACAATTTACTTCCTTGTCTTTGTTCTAAATATTTACCTGTTACCAGGTCACATGATTTAAATACCTCAGCGAGGTATATTTATATGTAAATATACCTCAAAGAAGACTAGCATAAAATTACAAACTTGGAGCAGTCTGAGCCTCAGTTTTGGCATTTTCATTAGTCTAAATTACGGTGAGTTACAATTCACTATTACAACAGTTACTGAAGAATGTATACCAATAGCATAAATTAACCATGCTGTAAAATTTAACTAATAGTCGAGTAAATAAAATTTTGTTTATTAGATATCTTTATTTACCATTTAAGATAATACCTGCTTTTTACATGAAAAATTATGAATTTATGAAAACAAACACTAGTATGAAATATTTGTAAAATGGAATCCGTAAAAAAAAAAGGAAAAAGGGGCAGGGAGTTAACGCTGTACTTAATATATTTTAGTTTAGGAAAGGGAATTTCCTTGGAAGTATTGTGATACAGACAAGTGTATTCAAGGGGTCCAGCCTAATTTACTTTGCAAAGTCGTATTTTACTTTGCAACCGAAAAAATGGCGGATACGAAGCGGAGAAGCAAATGAGGTCAGTATCTTTTGTGTAATTTTAGGAACTATAATTATTAATTTTGATAAATGGATGTTACGTTTCGGTGCGCCTATCTATCCTTTCCAACGGGAAAACTAAGTTAAAGCGATTTACTTTCCGATGAAAAAATTATTGAAGAAAAACCATAGGCATGTGTCATTTGTTTGTCGCATTCATAACAATCATCGGCTATTTGTAGAATATTGCACAGTCCAAGGCTGTGAAAATTACATATATTTGTAAATTTTCCGGTAAAATATTAGAAAAACACAATTTCCATTCACAAAAAGTCAGCTTTAGAAATTTAATCAACAATTTACGACTTTAGGATTAAAATTACTTTGCAAAGTTGATATTAGGACATGTTTACTTTGCAACTCTGTGATTTAGAACGTTAGTATATTGAAAATTCAAAAGGCCTCTTCGCCAAAATTACTGGCTGTGACATAGTGTTTGCAAATAAATTGTTTGCTTTCCGCAATGAAAATGACATGTCAACCAGCATAATTTAAGTGCATGGTGTGTACACTGTAAATCCTATCATTCTAATGATGGGGGGGGTGTATTTTTTGTTTGTTTCTCCCTTGCTGTGATGTACTTTTTAAATTTGTTTTTGTTTTCTTTCTAGAGACTGGCTTTGAAACGCTCGAAAAATAGGGGGAGGGGATTCTGGACAAGGCTAGGGCATATGCAAGTTTCATAGAACATTTAGACTGTTCGCAGTCGGGTGGATTGCAGTCCACGGATCTTACATTCCATCACCATTGAGAGTGGGTGTATTGGAAAAGGAACTGTACAGGGTGTATAAAAAATCAGCAATTTGTTTTGTGCTGTAACTCATTAACTAATGAAATTCAATTTTTATAGGTATGATAATTTATTTTTACGACGAAAGTTGTTATAAATTGTAGTGGTATACATTGTAAGATGTCAGATGACACTTTTATAACAGTAACTGTCATTTTCTTTCATCGCACCAAATTATTTCATGTATTAAATTTTACTTATATTTTACAATATATACTGTGAACCAGAATAAAAGTTTTGATAGTTGAATCTGTTATATATGTATAATTTGTATGTACAGTGTATTAGAACCATAATATATTTGTTTTAGAAATAAAATCATTGAAATTTGCTATAACGTAATACGTTCTATAGAATTGGTCTTAGATATAACAATTCATTTATACATTTTTTACAATGACATAGATAACTGCAAAAACCTTAAAAACGAAATTAAAAATGTTTCATCTGTATAAAAGAAAGAATTTAAACATTTGGTGACTGAAAAAAGATAACTTTGTATAAACTTTCTCGAAATGGTTAGAATTCTCTCTCTCTCTCTCCCCCCCCCCCCCCCCCCCAACGTTTTCAAAAATAATAAGAATGATATTCAGAAGTCAATCCCATGCATAGCAACGGTTAAAAAAAAAGGGGGGGGGGGAGATTCCAACATTGTTAATCTACAACAGAAAAAAAAACATATGGGCTTAGAACCACCCCCCCCCACCCCCACACACACACATGCACGTACTACGAGCCCGAAAGCATAATTCCAAAAGAGTGCAAGATTATTTTTTTTGGGGGGGGGGGGGTTACAAGTTCCTGGCAGCACTGTTGTCTTTATATTTCACATTAGAATGAGTTTACACAAATTACTTTTCTTTGGTTCTAAAAGACTTCCCATAATGATTGCAAGTATACTGTCCTGCTGCGTCACTTGGTATTGTGGAAGAAAATATTTGCTGGTAAATAATAATCTTCCTGCATTTGTTGCAGTGCTCTTTTCTCAAATAGATAAATCTGAACGGTTATTAAAACAGTTTTAAAAGAAGCAATACCTCGAAACTTATGCACAAATAAAATGAGAAAATATCAAATGTATTTTTAGTTTTTGTAATCGTTGTGATGGTGAATTTCTGTATTGTTTATATACATAGCAAAGTGATTTGCACAGGAAAACAAGTCCTATACCGCGCTTTGCAAATGAAATATTTCCTATACTCCCTTTATTTTTGGAATTAAGACATTTTTTTTTCCATTTTGTCACAGAAAGTCATGTTTGAATAAGGGGTCTTGGTGTAATATATGATATGAGTTTCTCTTATTGACCATTCAACAGGTACTCTGTTGTAAAAGACATTATTTATACTCGTATGATGACACACGTATCAAATCCAATCCTGCATGGCGTGTCGTTTTAGTTCAATAGATTTTTTGGTATGTAATTCGTGCGTATCCAAAAGTATCCCCTTGAAGAGACAAATAAATGGTTCACCGAAACGACATATTTTGATATCGAATTAAATGTTCGAATCACTAAAAAAATCGTGATGTTTGCTGACCTTCTTTCCAGTCTTCGTTTCGACTCCGCCATTTTTGCGGTTGCAAAGTAAAATACGACTTTGCAAAGTAAATTAGGCTGGACCCCTTGGTATTATGCAGTGGACTAGTGGTAACTGAATAATCAATTGTATATATACCACAGTAAAATAATTAATTTTAAAAAATAGATCTAATAACTTTTTGCTAATGTCATCCAGTGTTTACTAATAAAAGAAAACTCATATTCAGCTAATATTTTCTCCGGTACCACTGAACTAATTTAGGTCAACTAGGTTCAAATGATAAGCATCAATAGATTTAAAGCACGTAAATTTATAAAATGAATAGCTATATTCCATTTTTTCTTGGGAGGGGGGGGGTATTGGAAAGAAATAAAAAACATAATTTAGAGTTTTGACAAAACTTATGGAACCAGTTGACCTTTTAGTTTGCAAGTTTTTAAATTTAGAGAATATTAATGATCAATAGGTCTCAACTTTGTGTTGTATACTTTTGTTTATAGAATGAAATTCGGCACTTTGAAGCCAAACTCGGAAAGAAACAGAATTGGATGAGCTGATATACAAATAAACAGGAAAAACCTGTAAATAATACATTAGTAAAAACGTTAACTTTTTAAAATAAAATGAAAAACCATTGAGATTTCTTGGAATTTAATT
Source organism: Saccostrea cuccullata (assembly GCF_032062105.1). Lineage (NCBI taxonomy): Eukaryota > Metazoa > Mollusca > Bivalvia > Ostreida > Ostreidae > Saccostrea > Saccostrea cuccullata. Next base: position 24,308 of record NW_026930336.1, read on the forward strand.
GATTCCAATAAACATGCTTTGCATCATTCCTCAAGCCCAACTAGAAATGGTTCCAAGTATATGAAGGTAAAGTTGTATAATATTATTACATATTAATTTAAGCACTTTTTCAGATTATGAAAATACATTATTACAGTACAGACCATTGATGCTGGAAGTGAGTGGGTAGTGTTACTGGAGACTCAAGGATCCAGAAAATAGATCCATAAATTGTACAGTGTATTCATGAAAGTGGATCAAATAAAAATGTTTAATCGAAAAGTAACATTCTTGGTTTATCTGTTAGCATTTTTTGTTGATGAAAATCTAATACCTATCAATTTTTGGCATGCAGATTCATAATTAGATAGTAGAAGAATCTGAAACATATCTTTATATTCTGCATTTTGAAGTTTCATAATTAAAACGAGGTCAATATTAAATGATCAATCAATTAATTTCGAAACTGAAAAAAAATGTTTTTGTGAGAAAAAAGAAAGATGACTAGTTTTAAAGTCAGATGACACGTTACTCAAATTTATGTTTTGTATCCCTAGGTATTATATAAAAAATATTCATATTTGTCATTCTCTTCTGATTTCTACATTGTTTTCAAAATGTTTTTACGTAAATATAAATACAACAAAAATTTCATTATATGCCATTCAAAAGATTACCCATTTAGGGTTATTAATATGAAATATCTTTTAGGGACAGTTCAAGTTTAGACATTCATATACCGTATATATACTCAACAACAAAAGAAACGCATATTGTTTTACTCGTCAAAGAAATTTTTAAAATGTACATGAAACAACTATTTGTTATATAATTGGACACCAGTGACCTATTTAAAGGACAACATGGGGTTTTAAAACCCAAGTGTTGAATTATCTCCCTTGATTTAACATGTTTGTGAAAGTAGTGTTTTTCATGATTTCCTCAAAATCAGATGTCTATTTTCATTGCTATTTTGGATTTAGAGAAACTTTTAACACTTCTATTAAACCCATATTTAAGATTTGATTGCAGTGTTAATACTACAATGCCACGCCCAAACAAAGATGAATAAAACCAGGCTAACGATGATACTAAATGGAGCTACGCAACAGGAAGTTGCAACTGTATTTGAAATAAATCAATGGGCTTTGCAACATTAAAACTAACGTCTGAAGACCACTATCTGGCCATCTGCATGTAACCACAACCAGACTGGACCGTCAGACACCCCCCCCCCCCGCCTTCATCACCTCATGCAATTCAGAACTTCCTGTAAAAACTGCTGCTACAAATTTTGCTGGATGACAAAATAAGCATAAAAATGCATAAAATGTTCGCATGAGACTAAAATGAGATGATCTTCCCCCACGATATCAGTACATTGAAAATTCACTACCATTGAGATTTTGCACAGTAAATATTGTTATGTCTCTTGAATTAGGGGGCAATCAAAATGACCTCTTGACTTTTCAATTTGCAACATTGATTTTTATCACAACACACTCTAAAATCGCTTAAATAATACAAGGTTTAAACTGAAAACTTAGAATTTCATATCATTCTGATTATGCGTTTCTTTTTTTGTTCAGTATATTTATGTACATATTATGCATACATTTTGAAATGAGACGTCTTTAATTTAAATAAAACTTAACAATATGGTATGACATAAGCCTATTTAGGACCTATAAAAAAATGAGACTGATATAACGAATTGTCAAATTTGTTATAGCACATTAAATTAATGATAACGATTTCTTTGAATAAGATAAAATAAATTTATTCTTTTATTATTAAAAATCTAATAGCCGAATTTTTATCCCCATACATTCTTATCATAAAGTTGTAATGGAAATCATACATGATTACATTCTATTGAATTCGTCATAACAAATTCAAAAAAATGTTTATAAGAATTAAACTTGTTTTAACGAATTATAAAACTTGTAATCTCGAATGGAGGTCGTTAAAATTAATTCTGATTCATTAATTTGTTATAACGAATTAAATTCATTAACACGAATTCGACAAATAGTTATATCGAATTCATATATTTCAATATATACTACTACCTTCATTCGTGAATTTGACTAAACGAACTTAATTTGCTAAATACCTGGTATAAACTTTGTTTTGAATTTGTTTAATCGAATTTAATTTGTTGTAACAAATATTGAACTCATTTGCACGAATTTAATTCACTATGACATGTTTTTCTTTTCGTTATAAAGAATTCAACAAATTTTTAAGATCAGATTACAATAATGGGATATGAACATACCATTAAAATATTAAACCATAACGCTATATATACAGTTCTGCAGCTATTTGCATCAATGTCAGAAACTCACAAATTTTGATTGGGTCATAGACCTATAAATTGCTTATCCATTAAGTAACAAGAGAGGAAACAGCTCATACAAAAAATGAAAGACTTTCATACAATAGGCAATTTTTTCCATTCTTTTTGTTTGTGTTTTTAAACATACTTCACAATATGACTCAACTCCAGTCCATAACTCCAATCCATGAATTATACGTTGCCAGTTATAAATAGACTCGGAGGAATGTACAGCCATGCTAGAGAATCGACGGTAAAATGTAAGTTTTTTTTCCCTTGGCATTTACTTTCTCTCTGATCTAACTTATTAATCTTTTTAATGTTTTGTTCATCGTTGTTTTCACATAATGTTTTTGCATAAATATATTTGGTAGTTATTTTCCAATTTACACCTTTGAAAAAAAGTTCACTACACCATAATGGTCACTACATGGAGGTTAATGTAAATTAAGGAGTGGACATTGTGGAAATTATATCTAAATATTTTTGTAAACATGTCAACATCAAGTCTATCAATCATTGAATTATATTGTCAACCTACATGTATAAAACATATAACTTTTAGTCTTTCACTGTCCATTTATGATAACATAGTACTTAAAATTTCTTGGACTGCAACAGACTCTGCCACAGCTACCGAATACATACGACAAAGCATCGCCAGCTAGGGCTTGTCATCAGGATTGATATTTGCTTTTAAAATAAAAGAATAAAATGTTGAATCTACTTTATAAAATTCGAAAAACTTTAAATACAAGTAAAAATTGTCAAAATAAATATTTTTACACTTTCAGTCAAGAAATACAACATTAAACTGTAAAGTGACCAAAACCTTGAATGTAATTGATCACTGGCACCATAACTTATGCTCTCAAACCAACTGGGCGGATCTAAGGACTGGGAGGACCTAGCTTCCTGGAATTTTAAGATTTATTGAATTTCTATGTAAAATTAATAAAAACATAACAAAAGACCCTTCCATGCAGATGCACACATGGGAAACACTTGTAAATAGTATGGAATGTTATCAATATGATTTTCGAACCTCTTCCTAATTTTGAACTTGGAGTATGTTGTTTGAGTTAGTTTTTTTTGTCTATTTTTTAAAAATCTTTTTATTTATTTAATTTTTTTTGGGGGGGGGGGGGGTATCTCCAGTCTGACATGTGTTATAGTTTTGTTATACTCACTGCTGTATACACTCATATCTTTTCTAATTTAAATGGCAAGGTTCCTTTCTAAATTATTTACATTAATTTAATTTATCTATTCAGGTAATCTGCTTCTTTAACTATCCAAATGGACCCCTGGTACAGTGCCAAAGATGTCCTACTATGTGATCTGTGTGAAATACCTGTTCACCAAATGTACTGTCACTACTGCGACTTTTGTCATGTCAAACTCTGTAAGGCCTGTGTAGGGGAGCATCTCTCTGATTTATCTGAAGAACATAGAGTGGTACCATTTAAACAAAAGGGAATCACACCTAACTATCCCAAATGCCCAACCCATGTTGGAAAACTTTGTGAACTTCACTGTAAGGAATGTGACATTCCTGTTTGTTCACTCTGTCTGTTGTCCATCTTCCACAAAGGACATAATTTATTGAACTTGCAGGAGGAAAACAAACCAAAAAAAGAGGCAACAGAAAAAGATCTTGATGAATTATTAAATTCAATATGCCCAAAATATGAAGAAAATTTAGCAGTGATACAGAGAGAGAAAACAGGCCTGGAAAAACATTACGAGAAACTGACCACAGATGTTGTCAAACGAGGAGAAGACTGGCACAGAGAAATTAATGTCGTTGTCAACAAACGAAAATCTGAAATTGATGAGATGAAAACAAAACACATGGCTGCTCTAGATAAACAGGAACATGAAATCACTAGTATAATCGCAGAAGTGAATCAGTGTATTGTTGATCTGAGGAGAAAACTGGACTCCAACGATGCCTCTCCTTCTGCATACATATCCAGAAATGTAGAATTCAGAAGTTTACCTCCTAAACTCTCATTACCACATTTCTGTCCTCTGAAGATCAACACAGAACAGCTCCATCAAATGTTTGGTTCTCTGTCAGAATTATCCATTACAACAGAAGAACATGACTACACAATGAAGAAACCAGATCATGGTAATGTGATGAGGATACCACAAGCTGTACTCTATCCTCAAATGGAACCAGAAGCTGAATACTGTCCTCCAGTCAAACCACTGCTTGATGAACCAGAGCTCATCACCACCATAGACACTGGGTATAAATATCTATACAACGTTACTTGTCTCAATGATGAAGAAATCTGGACATGTGGATTAGATAAAATTATGAAACTCTACAACCTCCAGGGCAAACTACTGAAGGCAATCCAAACCAAGTCGGGGAACACACCTCGTGATATTGAAAAGACGTGGAGTGGAGATCTAGTTTACACTGACCCTAATGCAAGGACTGTTGACATAGTATATAATAACCAGATACAGGAAGTGATCAGACTACGGGACTGGACACCTCACTATGTTTGTAATATCTCATACGGTGACTTTCTGGTTACCATGGTTAGTGATGATGGAGAACAATCAAAAGTTGTCCGATACTCTGGCTCCACAGAAACACAAACCATTCAGTTTGATAATGAAGGTAAACCTCTCTATTCATCTGGTGACCTTAAATACATCAGTGAGAACAGGAACCTGGATATCTGTGTAGCTGACAATAGAGCTGGTGCAGTAGTTGTGGTTAATCAGGCAGGAAAACTCCGATTTAGATACACTGGTCATCCCTCTACTGACAAGGGATCATTCTATCCACTTGGTATCACAACAGATAGTCAGAGTCACATACTGACATCAGACTGTGAATTCCACTGTATCCACATCCTAGATCAGGATGGACAGTTCCTCCGTTACATTGATAACTGCGATCTAAAGTATCCATGGGGATTATGTGTAGACATGAGTGACAACCTCTTTGTGACCGAGTTGAACAGTGGTAAAGTGAAGAAAATCAAATACGATCATCATATGATCAGATAAACGATGACATATAGTCGTTTGACCAGTTTTGATTTATGAGTGAATAATTAAATTCAAAAGTGTAAATATAAATTTATATGTAATAACATTATATGTTGAAGGACAAAATAGCTATTAAAAGAGCTACATGTATAATTGTTTCATATTTTAAATGACCTCATCCTTTAATTTGTCCTTCACTAATTTCAAGATCAAATGTCAATGAATTTATTGTTGTTGGTCCAGTGTGTTAATGACTTGCAGATTTAGAAAAAAAATCATTATTCGTAAACATCAGAAACTCTCAGGGGTTATAACCTATAGTTGGGCCAAAAATCATTTTGCAATGAAAAGATTGGAAAGTCCCCTCAAGTTGTCAAACAGTTAAAACATTGGCAAAGGTGCTATATCCTTTTCCTCCAATGTACTGTGATTTCTGTCGTGTTAAACTCTGTAAGGCATGTGTCTCTCTGATTTATCCAAAGAACATAAAGTTGTCTAATTTAAACAAAGTGATTCTGCATACAATTAACCAAAAATACGCCACATATATAAATAAGCCTTGTGAGCTTCACTGCAGGAAATGTAACATTCCTGTTTGTCCCTTTTGTGTATCTGACAAACATAACGGGCATACATACATTCCAGATATCTTGCACGACTTCAAAAAGGGGGAAATGAAGAAAGACCTTCAAGAACTGAAAAAGTATTTTAAAATATGAAGAAACTAAATCAGAGATAGATGTTGAAAAATCAAATCTAGACAGGGAGTATGGGAAACTGATAACAGCATTCATAAAAAGGAGAAGACTGGTTCAAAAAAATTAACAACATTGTCAAAAAACAAAAATCTGAAATAAATTAGATAAAAACTAAACAACTAGCTTTGCTACGAAAACAGGAGAGTACAATCAAACATAAATGTCTTGTAGTCATAGTATTCTTGATCTGAAGAAAATGCTGGACTTAAATGATGTCTCTCTAACATCTGGTTACAAATCTCATAATGAAGAATGTAGAAAATTGCCCTTCACAGTAAAAGTTTCATTGCCGCGTTTCTCTCCTCAGGTGATCAGAACAGAACAGCTCCATCAGATGGTTGGTTCTTTGTCGATATTACCCATTTCAGCAAAAGAACATGATGATGCATTGAAAATAATAAAATCTTCACAGTCTTTGCTCTGTCCTGAATTCGAACCAGAGCTTACTATACAAACAAAGGCCCTCATACCAACTGACTTTCTCATCCTATACAGTGTTGCCTTCTCAGTGATGAAGAAATCTGGACATGTGTAGATGACAAAATTATGAAGCTCTACAACCTCCAGGTTAAACTACCGAAGTCAATCAAAACCAAGTCAGGAAACTTTCCAGGTGATATATAGCAGTAACAAAAATTGGAGACCTAGTCTATACTGATCCAAAAACAAGAACTGTAAACACTGTAAAGAATGAAAAGATACGGGAAGTAATCAGACTTCGAGGGTGGGATGCATGTAATGTATGTGGTACCTCCTCTGGTGACCTCCTGGTTACAATGAACAGGGATGACAAAGAGCAATCAAAGGTTGTCCGTTACTCTGGCTCCACAGAGAAACAATCCATTCACTTTGATAGTGAAAGTAAACCTCTGTATTCGTGTAGTCCCAACAAATACTAGTATGTCAGTGAGAATGGAACCTTGATATCTGTGTTGTTGACTATGGAGCAAGTGCAGTAGTGGTGGTTAATCAGGCAGGAAAACTCCGATTTAGATACAATGGTTTTCCAAAATGTTTTGGTACTTCATTCTATCCGCTAGGCATTACAACAGACAGCCAGAGTCAGATCCTGACATCAGACTACCTTAACCACCGTATCCACCTTCTAGATCAGGATGGACAGTTCCTCGGTTACATATATAGTGGGGAACTCTATAATCCGTACGGTTTATGCTTAGACACCAAAGAAAACGTTCTTGTAGCTGATTGGGAAAGAAAATTGGTAGTAAAAATGAAATACAAATGATTTTGGAAGGCTTCAACTTTGATCTCTGGAATTTCCGTCATATATTGTTACTCTTCTAATGTTACTCTTGAAAGGTATTGTGTTGATGGAAATTTAATCTCGATCTCTTTGAATTTTCAAACACAAGAATGTCTTTTTCTCAGGAAAGTACAGAAGTAAGAACACAGTCCTTTGAAGATCATTTCCCTGGACCTCGAGACAACAACTGATTGTAACCAGATCTTAAAAATTAAAAAAAGGACAAATACGTCTAAGAAATATTTTGGACAAATTAACTGTTAATCACGATACTTGTATTATTGATCCTTTACAGACTTTCCACCAACTAAACAGTTCACAAAGAAGATCAACCCGATTTCATCATTTATGTCCTGAATATCTAATCGACATGTTTATGTAATTTTATTTGTAGATATCATGGGAATATCACAAAGTGTTCTTTGATATTAATATGTGCTTTAAATTTCATCTTATATATGTTCATTTCATCAGTATATGTACATATTGAATTTCCTCCATATATCAGTCCTCCCGTAATATCAAATACATACCCAAATTTAACTTGCCATCATCTTAAAAACAATTTACAAACAACAACTCATCTCTTTGTCATACTTTGTAATGTTAAAGCCTTTACTTTGTGCCAAAGAAGTCGGTTCACTTTATGCATAAAATGGCGCTGTAGATAAACAAATTAATTGATCAACACTTGATTTTCTATTTGAAGCATTAAAATAAAATAGAGACGTGGTGCTTTCATATCCTATAAAAAAATTTTCCTCAAAGTCCAGGTCTTGGAGAAATGGCTTTATGAAATTGCAATATTCTTGAATTTTTAGGTAAACAGATATAATTGAGTACTTTCAGTGAAGAGAAAAAAATATGAGCGCACCCTCTGATCTAAAAACTAAAAGATGACCATGAATCCTCAGAAACAGTTCTATCATTTACTAGTTGCATATTTTAGATCAGAGGTTGCACTCTATATCAAATATCAAAAAATAACTTTTAAAATAGGCTGTTTTTGTATACTTTTTCGGAAAATGAGGAAATTGACGCATTTCGTGACGTCATAATGCATTGACTAGCCAGAAAATTACGTCATTCTTTACAGGATCGTAGTCACCAAGATCTAAGTGAAATTTTAATGCATTGTTATCCAAAACTATGCAGTTTCAGTTTTTCAGAAATTCACAGGGCCAAATAAGGCAAAAGTGAACCTTGTTCTTTGTAACATCACAAATATAGCACGAATACATGCAGGTACTCTTTTCGTGGGGGAGGTAATTTTTACTGATGTATGGTATAAAGGCGATTTTTTGAACTTCCTAGTTCATGCAGTTTGGGACGTTGTTCACTTCTATTAACACCTTGATTGAACTACCCCAAAGCAAGTTTTGGACGTTGGTCACTTCTATTAACACCTTCATTGAACTGCCCCAAAGCATTTGTAAATATTGAAAACTCGTATACCGGTATCTACAGAATATTTTATTAAACCCATAATTATATTTGGGTTAGAATCCATCTTTTTCCATTGGATTAATTGCAGTATGGTGACAGAATCAGCTGATTATTAGGATCTTCCGATCTTCTGCTTCGGAAGACCCTTCTTTTATCCTATTGATTTTTCACTTTTTCATATTTTTCAAACACATTTTTGTCAGCTGATTTCTAAGATTTTTTGCTCGATTGTTATGAAACTCTCGGGATAGATACCTACTCCTGCATGCTAGAGGTTCACTGCTAGATACTTTTGACTTGGCGTCGAGGTATATACATATCAAGAGCGTAGGAACGTTAACCGAGGCTCTTATACTTGTAGGAGTAGATAGATACCTTATCTTATGGCCTAACAACAGTTTTTTAGCTCAGCCGAGCTGAAAGCTCAAGTGAGTTTTTCTGATCACCCGTTGTCCGTCGTCTGTAAACTTTTCACATTTTCAACTTCTTCTCATTAACCACTGGGTCAATTTTAACCATCCTTGAGTAAAGGGGAGTTTAAGTTGATAAAATGAAGGGCGTTACAAGTCCCGTTACAAGGTGAGATAATCAAGAAAAGACGAAAATAAAACTTCAGAATACTAGTATTTCATCACTATGCTGATATTCATGAAGCATTAATATTTATAAAGTTCATTGTTAGAATACCTGCCCATCTATCGAAGGTTTTTTGAATTTATTTAATACCTATTTCAAAGCTTTGAAATACACTGTAAAAGATGATAAAAGATTGACAGATTTTAACACACTCAGGCAGATATGGGTTGTAATATTTTAATTAATTTACTTCATTATCAGTAAAACTATTGTTGAAAAAAAACCCACACTTTTTACTTGATTGTCTTGTGTATAAAAATGTCAGAAAAAGTATTCAAGATTACTAGATCTTAATAACTTGTCTTGTTTGCTTAATCCACATAACTTTGTATGTACAAAACAAATCTGTCTATATATCAGAGACTGTTTTGATATTAGAAACAAGCTTACAATAGTATAATATTTTTCAATACATGTATATGGCTAACAACACATTCCCGTACATAAATATGTGCTTTAGTGCCAATAAAGAATTGAATTATTAATATTTTTTTTATTATCACTTTAAAATGTTATTAGTAAATCCCTCAAAACTGCTCTGATCTATTTTTTTCTTACCCTCAGACTATTTTTTTTCTCCCTTCTTTTTTTTTCCTTTTTCCTTACGGCGAGCTTAAACAACACTGAATGTATTACAATAGCGGGATCTGTCGCTGTATGTACAGTTCTACAGCTATTTGCATCAATGTCAGAAACTCACAAATTTTATTGTGTCATAGAACCTATGAATTGCTAACCCATTGAGTAACAAGACAGGAAACAGCCAATAACCATACGAAAAATGAAAGACTTACATACTGTAGGCAATTTCTTTAAATTCTAATTCCATTCTTTTTGTTTGTTCTTTTTTAACATACTTCACAATGTGACCACGAGCTCCAGTTCACAACTCCAATTCATGAATTACACAGTGCCGGTTATAAATTGATTCGGTGGAATGTACAGCCATGATGGAGAATCGACTGTAAAATGTAAGGTTTTTTTCTTTGCATTTACTTTCTCTCTGATCTAACTTATTAATTTATTTAATGTGTTGTTCATCATTGCTTTCACATCATGTTTTTGCATAAATAATTTTGGTAGTTATTTTTCAATTTACATCTTTGAAAAAAAGGGCACTACATGGAGGTTAATCTGTTAATGACTAATGTAAAATAGGAGTATTATTCATGCACTTCTATATACATACATGTATATATTTTCATTAACTTTCAGTGTCCGTGGAATATATCATTGATTAATAGATAGAAAGTATCACTTGATACCATATATTAAAAAAATATTTTATGAGAAAAATTGTGTCAGAAAATGTGCATATTTTATGAGAAATACACCTTCTTATTTCTGTCCTTTTTGTGAAAACCATCATTGCAATAATAATAAATGTTTATCATTGAAGTGCAAGTTGGACGTTAATGGTGTCTGAAAGGCTTTTATTGAAAGCATGACGTATATAAAGACAAGACCCCTGTAGAACCCGCCATTTGCATTAACTGTACTTTCGCTTTCAAGTCCTAACATTTGGACAAAATAAACAAGGAAAACAACTTTCCAGAGGCTATCCAAGTCCAACTAGCCCTTCATTGATTAACATATTTTGTTTCTGCAGTGTGATGGTTTTCACTTAGAGCACGGAATTTATTACTAGGTACATTTTCTAAAAAAAAATTGCATTTTTAAAAAGATTTTTTCTCAGTTTAATTATTTTTTCCAAGAATTTTTATCTAGTGATACTTTCTATCTGTTAATCAATAAAAAATTTATAAACTGTCAAAGTTTTAACTTTATACCTTCCATGGTTTTGAATTATTGTAAAAATATTTTTTTGAAATGTTGACCTTTGACGAAACCTTAACATTTATTGGAACATAGTAAAGTTTAAAGTTCTCGACTCCAACTTACGACTTAGCATCACCAGGGCTTGTCTTCAGGATTTTTATATGTAAAATAAATTCATATAATTTTGAATCTACTTTATAAAATTTGAATAACTTCAAATACACTAAAATTTCATAAAAAACCATATTATACAGTAAAATGACCAAGATTGAAATGTGATTGGTCATTGAGACCATAACTTACACTCTCAAAAGAAATGGGCAGATCTAAGGACTGGGAGGACTTCCCTGGAATTTTTATGACTTAGAACTTTGTCAAGTACATGTATAAGGCAATAAGTTTGTTATTAAGAGAGATCTAGGGAGCTGGAGAGAGCTGGCCTGGGAAGACATAAAACTTAGACGAGCTCACTTTTGATCTCCGTCTCACTTTTCCACTATATATTCCTTTGGAAAAAATGAGACTGAGATCAAAAGTGAGCTCGTCTTAGTTTTATGGCCCCAGGCCTGGGGTCATCTCAGTGGAAACCAGACTGAAATACAAATTACTTTGCCATTCAAAAAAATAATCATACTGATTGAAATTATGTATCATTTCCAATCCCAGTTGTCCTCTACAGGTTTTACTTCTGACAGTGGAGGAGAATGAGGATGGGGGTCTGACCAAAAGCCTGACCCTGAGGCAGTTCACACCTAGGAAACACTTTTAAACTAGCAAGAAATGTGATGTAAGTGAACCTCTTACTAATTTGGATCTTGGGGTTTATGCAAGTTGATTTTTTGTCTAATTTATTTATCAATCTTTTTATTTATTTATTTCATTTAATAAGTATTTATTTTTGGGGAAAATAACTCCAGTCTGACATTTGTTATACTTTTCGTACACTCACTGTTTCTATACACTTATATTCTTTTCTGTTTCATATCGTTAGGTTCTATTCTAAAATACTCATATGAACTTAATTTAGGGAATAACCATCTCCTAATTTGGTATTTGCGACCGTTAATGCTGATTTAACGGTCGCAAACTGAGTTTTACCGACGACGCCTAAGCGGAGCAATTAAAACGGATGTTTGCGACCGTTAAATCAGCATTAACGGTCGCAAATACCAAATTAGAAGATCAGTAATTCCCATTCTAATGCAATCCATGCATCGTGTTTGTTGTTTATGTCTTATTTTGATGAATTTTGTTACATGAAATACGTCACGGAGCATTGTTTTTTGCGTCGCTCTATTATGACGTCACAATGAAAAAGCTTTCACGCTCGTTAATGCTCATTTTACTGCTTCAAACATCAGTGCATTAGCCAATGAAAACGTGTTTTACAAAACAATTGCATTAGAATTATCTGTTGTAGGTAATCTGCTTCTTTAAATATTCAAATGGATCCGCGGTTCAGTGCCCAGGATGTCCTGCGCTGTGACTTGTGTGAGACTCCTGTTCCTCCAATGTACTGTGACTTTTGTCATGTTAAACTCTGTAAGGCCTGTGTAGGGGAGCATCTCTTCGATTTATCCAAAGAACATAAAATTGTGCCATTTAAGCAAAGTGAATCTGCATACAATTACCCAAAATGCGCCACACACATAAATAAGCCTTGTGAGCTTCACTGTAAGAAATGTAACATTCCTGTTTGTTCTTTTTGTGTATCTGACAAACATAACGGGCATACATTTCGAAACATATTGCAAGACTTCAATGCCAAAAAGGAGGAGATGAAGAAAGACCTTCAAGAACTGAAAAAGTATTTACTACCTAAATATGAAGAAATTGGATCAGAGATAGATGTTGAAAAATCGAATCTAGACAGGGAGTATGGGAAACTGATAACAGCTGTCGTGAAAAAAGGAGAAGACTGGCACAGAGAAATTAACAACATTGTCAAAAAACTAAAATCTGAAATTGATGAGATGAAATCTAGACAACTAGCTTTGTTACTAAAGCAGGAGAATACAATCAAACATAAATGTCTTGAAGTCAGGCAGAGTATTCTTGATCTGAAGAAAATGCTGGACTTGAATGATGTCTCGCTAACCTCTGGTTACAAATCTCATAATGAAGAATTCAGAAAATTGCCGTTCACAGTAAAAGTTTCATTGCCGTGTTTCTCTCCTCAGGTGATCAAAACAGAACAGCTTCGTCAAATGTTTGGTTCTTTGTCGGTATTACCCATTTCATCAAAAGAACATGATGATACATTGAAAATGATAAAATCTTCACAGTCTTCGGTCTGTCCTGAAGTCAAACCAGAGCTTACTATACAAACAAAGGCCCTCATACCAACTGACTTTCTCAACCTATACAGTGTTTCCTGTCTCAGTGATGAAGAAATTTGGACATGTGGAGATGACAAAATCATGAAACTATACAACCTCCAGGGTAAACTACTGAAATCAATCCAAACCAAGTCTGGGAACATACCAGGTGACATAGCAGTGACAAGGAGTGGAGATCTAGTCTATACTGATCCAAAAACAAAAACTGTAAACATTGTAAAGAATGGAGAGATACGGGAAGTAATCAGACTTCGAGGGTGGGATTCATGCAATATATGCAGTACCTACTCTGGTGACCTCCTTGTTACCATGAACAGTGATGACAAAGAGCATTCAAAAGTTGTCCGTTACTTCGGCTCCATAGAGAAACAATCCATTCAATTTGCCGATATTGGTCAACCCCTGTATTCGTGTGGTCCCAACAAATATGTCAGTGAGAATGGGAACCTGGATATCTGTGTGGCTGACTATGGGGCAAGTGCAGTAGTGGTGGTTAATCAGGCAGGAAAACTCCGATTTAGATACACTAGTTATCCAAAATGTTCTGGTACTTCATTCTATCCTCTAGGCATTACAACAGACAGTCAGAATCAGATCCTGATATCAGACTGCCTTAACCACCAAATCCACCTTATAGATCAAGATGGACAATTCCTCCGTTTCATATTTAATGAGGATCTCTATAATCCGTACGGTTTATGCGTAGACACCAAAGAAAACATTCTTGTAGCTGATTGGAAAGGGAAATCGGTATTAAAAATGAAATACAAATGATTTTCGAAGGCTTCAACTTTGAACTATGGAATTTCCGTCATATTGTTACTCCTCAAATGTACTATTTTTATCCAAATTCAATCTCGATCTCTTTGAATTTTCAATCACAAGAAAGCCTGGAAGTACAGAAATAAAAACACAGTCCTATTATGACCATTTCTCTGGACCCCAAGACAACAATTAATTGTAACCTGCTCTTAAAAAACAAATTGTTCTTAGAAATATTTTAGACAAATGCGAAATTAACTGTTAATCACGATATTTGTATTATTGATCCGTTATAAACTTTACATCAACTACGGTAAACAGTTCACAATGAAGATCAGCCCGATTTCATCATTTATGTCCTGAATATTTAATCTTCATCATATTCATGTATGTGTAATTTTGTTTGTAGATATCCTGGAAATATCACAAAGTGTTCTATGATAATAAAATGTGCTTTAAATTTCATCCTATATATGTTCATTTCATAAATATGTACATACTGGAATTTCCTCCACTATATCAGCTAGCCCTCTCGTAATATTTAAGGTTGCTATGCAATATTATTTAACACACATTGTACATACATATGTACCCAAATTTAACTTGGCATCATCAAAACAATTTACAAACAACAACTCATCCTTTTAATTGTATTGGAATTAGAATCTGATGCAATATCTTGTTTCCTTTGTGTGAATTGCTGCATGGATGACACAATCAGCTGATAATTAGGATCTTTCGAGCTTCCGCTCCGGAAGACCCTTCTTTTATCCTATTGATTCTTCAATTATATTAAACAAAATTTTTGTCAGTCGATTTCCCAGAGATTTTTTGATCAATTGTTATGAATTACTCAGGAAATTTACCTTATCTTATGACCCAACAACTGTTTTTAGCTCAATTGAGCTGATAGCTCAAGTGAGTTTTTTTTTTCTGATAACCTGTTGTCTGTAAATTTTTCACATTTTGAATTTCTTCTCAACAACCACTGGATCAATTTTAACCAAACTAGGTACAACCCCCCCTTTAGTAAAGGGGAGTTTAAGTTGATAAAATGAAGTGCCAAGTCCCGTTACAAGGTGAGGTAATCAAGAGAAGATGAAAATGAAATTTCAAAATATTTCAACACTATGCTAATATTAATGAAGTATTATATTTATAAAGTTCGTTGTCAGAATACCTGTCCAACTATCCAAGGTTTTTTTTTAATTTATTTAATTCCCATTTTAAGGACAGATGATAGAAACAGATTTTTTCTTTGAAAAAGATTTAAAGGTACTTGGACACAGATTTGAAGTTAATATTTTCTGTATATTTCTGTATAATATCACGAATTATATAATATTTAAATAGCATTTCACACAAAAATTAATTAAAAATCTTATTTCGTTTAAAAGTAGTTAAAACTTTAAATTTTTTTGGCGGGTTTGATTGACACATCCTTTCACTTTCACAATTTTAACTTTATTCTTAATCCTTAGGAAAAGTGGCAATCTTGTTGTGTATTAATGAGAAACATTGAAACTTAAATCCGGAAAATAATTTTATTTGGGGTAAAAATGTTAGAAAGCAAAAGTCCTTCGCAAGTATTGTCATTCCGTTGTGTACAGAGTTTAGCATATCGAGCACACTCGTGTTATGTACACAGTTTTTGTAAACAGCGGGAAAGCTCTGTTATTGTTTGGTGTTTTGGTTCACCGGGTGCGTTTAAACGCCAAAGCCTGCTCACAACAACTACACGGACTGACAATATATTGTGTGTTTGTTTTGCTTTAGAACATGTCTACTCTGAATTTTCTGGATTATAGTATTAATATTTTTCATTAACAAACAACAATAATGTCAATTTTCCTAAGGATTAAGAATAAAGTTAAAATTTGTGAAAGTGCACAGATGTGTCAATCAAACGCGCCAAAAAAATTAAAATTCTAATAACTTTTAAACGAAATAAGATTTTTAATTAATTTTTGTGTGAAATGCTATTAAAAATAAGTCGTAATATTATAG
>NW_026930337.1:0-40799 GCF_032062105.1 Saccostrea cuccullata
CGGAAGTGCTACACGCCGACGCTCGCTATGGTCCAAAAATGGGCATGTCGAGAATTTTAAAATTTCAAACACCTTTTCTTCGATATCTTTTCACATACAAATATTTTGTTAAGAGATATAGAAGAAAAGAAGTGTAGAATTACATGATCTTTCAGATGATATCTCGTAAAAAGGGCTGGCCCCTAAAATAAAGGGCCTAGAGGGGCCGAAAGTTTTTCATTTATATCTCAAAAAGTACTGAGAATTTGTTATACGTCTAAAAAGCAAAGTTGTTCAAAATGTCAAGCTTAATCTGTTGAAGTCGTCAAAATGCGTCTGGCGACGTCACTTCCGGTCATACCGGAAGTCGTCAGAATATGCATATTTTTGCCGTTCTTGACATATTTTTGGGTAACATATGTATCTGGAAGCATAAAACTTCATTTTCTGTCCGTTGACATCACTTCCGGTCAAACCGGAAGTGACCGGAAGTAGCCAAAAATAGCTTATTTTTGAAGGTTTAAATACAAAATCAAAATTATAAAGTCGATGGAGACCACATAGCTTATTTGCTTTCATTTGTTCACTTCCGGTCAAAACAGGACGGAAGACCTACTCGTTGCTTTGCAACGAGCTTTGCTCTAGTTATTATTATTATTCTTTTTTTTCTTCTTTGTTCTCCGGTACTTTTTTTGTCCGCGAGTGTTCTCAGAAACTGTTCACCCAACTAAGTTTAAACCTTTTTAGGGTTAATAGGTGTCAAGTGTAGGTGTGCACAACGAAGGTCATTTTGCGCGCATACGCATGCACGTGCGTGCGCGTGAAATGTGTGAAATGACTGACATACTTATTATAGCCATAACTTTTACATTTTTTATTGAAATGCTTTGAAACTCATTCTATAAGGATATATTAATAGTCTAGATAATATGGCATGGTCAAATTAGCACGAACTCACGTGCATGCACGTGCGCTTCCCTCTGATTGGCTGAAACAAAGATTTCAATATCTCTTTTGTTTTTTGACGAAATGCTTTGAAATTTTGAACATTGTCATGCATTAGGATATACTACAATATAATATATAGCAGGTATCATGAAAACACGCGCATGCACGTGCGCTGCAATCTGATTGGCTTAAACTTTAAATGGGTATAACTCCTTTGATTTTCAACCAAACAGGATGGGATTTAGAACATAGATAGACATAGTGGATTCCTACAAAAAGGTAAGGTCATCATGCACATGCATGCACGTGCATGCACACGAGATGGATAAAATCAAAAATACACTTGATGAAGCGTATTTTTTAATACTTTTGGATTAAATGCTTTATTATTTTATTATATTAATGTATATAGATAGTGTAGACAAGAGAATATGGTCATTACGCACATGCATTTACATGTGCACGCGTGCAAATGCTAATATTTGAATTTACTCGGTATACTTCAGGGAAACGTTGTTAAAGTGTAAAATGCATAGAGTTTGTCGTTTTTAGTGAAGCTTAAAGGGAGTATGGCACCAAAAGGGAGTTGGGGAGCGTTTGGGGAACATCTGTAACGGTTCCCGTTACAATTAGCCCTAGTTATTATTATGTTCCCCAAACGAAGTTGGGGAACATATTGTTTTTACTCTGTTTCTTATTATGTTCCCCAAACGAAGTTGGGGAACATATTGTTTTTACTCTGTTTCTTATTATTATTATTATTATTCCTGGGAAAATTTTGTCCACGAGTGATCTTGTAAACTACACATCCGACTAAGGTAAAATGTTTTTAGGGTCAATAGACATGTCATGTAGATTTGCCGAACGAAGGTCATTTTGCGCGCACGTGCTTGCAAGAGCGCGCACGTGCAACATGTAAAATGACCGATTTAATTGATATAGGCGTAACTTTTTAAATTTTTGATGAAATGCTTTGAAACTCATAATGTAAGGATATATTAGTAATATAGACAATACGACAGGGTCAAAATAGCAAGATCTCACGCGCATGCACGTGCCCTTTGCTCTGATTGGCTGAAACTAAATTTTCAATATCTTTCTTGTTTTTTAAGGAAATCCTTTGAAATTTTGAACATAGCCATGCATTAGGATATCCTACAACATGATATATAGAAATTATCTTGAAAACACGCGCATGCACGTGCGCTGCAATCTGATTGGCTGAAAATTTAAAAAGCTATAACTCCCTTGGTATTCAACCAAACAGGATGGGATTTGGAACATAGATATATAAGATGGACTTCTACAAAAACGTATGGTCACCATGCACATGCATACACGTGCGTGTTCGTGAGCTGCAATCTGATTGGCTGAAACTTTAAACAGTTATAACTTCCGTGGTTTTCAACCAAACAGGATGGGATTGGGAACATAGATATATATAATGGACATCTACAAAAAAGTATGGTCACCATGCACATGCATACATGTGCGTGTACGTGCGCTGCAATCTGATTGGCTGAAACTTTAAACAGTTTTAACTCCCTTGGTTTTCAACCAAACGGGATGGGATTTATAACATAGATAGATTTAATGAACTTCTACAAGAAGGTATGGTCACCATGCTCATGTATGCACGTGCGTGCACGTGAAATGGGTAAAATCAAAAATACACTTGAATTAGCGAATTTTTTAATTCTTTTAAATTAAATACTTTAATTTAATATTTAGTATATTAAAATATATAGATTGTGTAGACAAGATGATATGGTCATTACGTACATGCCTTCACATGCGCACACATGCAATGCTAAAATTTGAATGAGCATGGTACATTTCTGGGTAAACATTGTTAAAATCTCAAATGCATAGAGTTTGTGTTAATAAATGAAGCTTACAGGGAATATGGCACCAAAAGGGAGTTGGGGAGCGTTTGGGGAACATCTGTAACGGTCCCCGTTACAATTAGCACTAGTTATTATTCTTTTTTCTTCTTATTTCTTCTCCGGACTTTTTTGTCCGCGAGTGTTCTCAGAAACTGTTTACCCAACTGAGCTAAAGCCTTTACAGGGTTAATAGGTGTGTAGTGTAGGTGTGCGGAACGAAGGTCATTTTGCGCGCATACGCCTGCACGTGCTTGCGCGTGAAGTGAGTAAAATGACTGATATACTTAATATAGTTATAACTTTTACATCTTCTGATGGAATGATTTGAAACTCATTATATAAAGATATATTAATAGTGTAGATAATGTGACACTGTCAAATTAGCACGAACTCACGCGCATGCACGTGCGCTTCGCTCTGATTGGCTGAAACAAAAATCTCAATATCTTTTCTGTTTTTCGAGGAAATGCTTTGTAATTTAAAACATAGGCATACTTTAGGATGCCCTATAATATAATATATAATAATTGTCATGAAAGCACGTGCATGCACGTGCGCTGCAATCTGATTGGCTTAAACTTTAAATTCTATAACTCCCTTGTTTTTCAACCAAACAGCATGGGATTTAGATCATAGACAGACATTATGGACTCCTAGAAGAAGATATTGTCATCATGAACATGCTTGCACTTGCATGAATGTGCGCTTCGCTCTGATTGGCTGAAACAATATTCTCAATATCTTTTTTTTTTTTTGACGAAATGCTTTGAAATTTAAAACATAGGCATGCTTTAGGATATCCTACAATATGATATATAATAATTTTCATAAAATCACGCGCATGCACGTGCGCTGCAATCTGATTGGCTTAAATTTTTAATGGCTATAACTCCCTTGGTTTTCAACCAAACAGAACGGGATTCAGAACATAGATAGACATAATGGACTCCTACATAAGGGGATTTTCATCATGCACATGCATACACGTGCATGCACGGGAAATGAGTAAAATTACAAATACACTAGATTAAACATATTTTTGGATTAAATGCTGTAATATTTAGTATATTAAAATATATAAATCATGTAGACAAAATGATATGGTCATTAGCACATGCATTCAAATGCGCATGCGTGCAATGCTGAAACTGAATACTTTTGGATTTAACTTTGTTAAAGTCTAAAATGTATCGCGTATATCTTATTTAATGTAACTTTCTGAGAATATGGAACAAAAGGGAGTTGGGGAGCGTTTGGGGAACATCTGTAACGGTTCCCGTTACAATTAGCCCTAGTTATTATTCTTTTTTCTTCTTATTTCTTCTCCGGTACTTTTTTGTCCGGAAGTGTTCTCAGAAACTGTTCACCAAACTAAGTTAAAACCATTTTGGGGTTAGTAGGCATGTTGTGTAGATGTGCCGAACGAAGGTCATTCTGCGCGCATTCGCATGCACGTGCGGGCGCGTGCAATGAGTAAAATGACTGATATATTTAATATGGTTGTAACTTTTATATTTTTTGATAAAATGTTTTGAAACTCATTATATAAAGATATATAAGATGTGTAGATAAGATGACATGGTCAAATTTGCATGAACTCACGCGCATGCACGTGCGCTTTGCTCTGATTGGCTGAAACAGAAATCTCAATATCTTTTTTGTTTTATGATGAAATGCTTTGAAATTTATAACATAGACATGCATTAGGATGTACTACAATATGATATATAAATTTTTTCATGAAATCACGCGCATGCGCGTGCGCTGCAATCTGATTGGCTGAAACTTTAAATGAGTATAACTCCCTTGCTTTCAACCAAACAGCATGGGATTTACAACATAGATAGACATAAAGGACTCCTACAAGATGGTATAGTCACCATTCACATGCATGCACGTGCGTGCACGTGCGCTTTGCTCTGATTGGCTGAAACAAAAATCTCAATATCTTTTCTGTTTTTTTTACAAAATGCTTTGAAATTTAAAACATAAGCATACTTTAAGATGTCCTACAATATGATATATAATTGTCATGAAAATACGCGCATGCACGTGCGCTGCAATCTGATTGGCTTAAACTTTAAATGGCTATAACTCCCTTGTTTTTCAACCAAACAGGATGGGACTAAGAACATAGACAGACATAATGGACTCCTACAAGAAGGTATGGTCATCATGCACGTGCTTGCACGTGCAAATGAGTAAAATAGTGTAGACAAGATGATATCGTCATTACGCTCATGCAATCACATGCGCACGCCTGCATTGCTTAAATTTGAAATACTTGGTATACTTTTGGGAAAACGTTGTTTACGTCTTAAATGCATAGATTTTACCTTCTTTAATGAAACTTACAGGGAATATGGCACGAGAAGGGAGTTGGGGAGCGTTTGGGGAACATCTGTAACGGTTCCCGTTACAATTAGCACTAGTTATGTTCCCCAAACGAAGTTGGGGAACATATTGTTTTTACTCTGTTTCTTATTATTATTATTCTTATTAAGGTCTTCCGACTTCCTTCGGAAGACCTTATTGTTTTCCGTCGGTTTCCTATTATTATTATTATTATTCTTTTTTTCATTTTTATGGCGATATCTCAGCTGTGACTGTACGGATTTCAAAGATTTTTACAGGAAAGATGCACCAGGTTAATATCTCCAGACGTGTTTTTCATTTTTTCAAAATTTTTCTTCCGTTTGCGATTTTTGGGGAAATTTGTATTTTTTAAATAGATTTTTGTACACTACTTTTCTCGAAAACGGCTAAAGATATGACATTGAAACTTATGGACATGAAAGAACATCACATGTAGATGTGCCGAACGTCCTTCATTTTTTGTCGTTCTTACTTCCGGTCGCAAACGGAAGTGAATTCAAAAAGTCCAATTTTTCAACTTTTTTGTTTTTCAATATTTTTCTTTCGGATTTACAGGGTTTATAGAGCGTCTTCAAAGATATCTATATATGTTTTCATTTTCTTCATGCGTGTGTTTATTGCAAAGATATGACCGAACCAAACTTTGTCTTACTGTCGGGGGTTCGAATCCCGCTCGGGGCGTTCCCCAAATTTTTTCTTTGTTTTTGTCTTTTTTCAGTTGCAAATTACTTTTCACTCTTTTATAACATGTGTGGAACATTTTGCCGATTTTTTAAAGCTATATTTGGAGATATTTTGTGAAATACCTGGAACAATCACGATCTGTGTTGTGAAACTACTGTAAATGAACGTAAGCGAAAAAATACAATCTGAAATCTATTTCATGGGACGACGCAGCATAGAACTCTAAAGACAAGTCGGTCGGAAGACCTACTTGTTGCCCTAGCAACAAGAACGCATCTAGTTATTATTATTTTTCTTCCTGGGAAAATTTTGTCCGCGAGTGATCTTGTAAACTACACATTCGACTTAGGTGAAACCTTTTTAGGGTAAGTAGGCATGGTATGTAGATTTGCGGAATCAAGGTCATTTTGCGCGCACCTGCTTGCAAGAGCGCGCACGTGCAAAACTTGAAATGACCAATATATAATGGATATAACCGTAACTTTTCTATTTTTAGACGAAATGTTTTGAAACTCATAATGTAAGGATATATGAGTAGTATGCACAAGATAACATGGTCAAAATAGCAAGATCGCACGCGCAAGAACGTGCGCTTCGCTCTGATTGGCTGAAACTAAAGTCTATATATCTTTCTTGATTTTTGATAAAATCATTTGAAATTTTGAACATAGTCATACATTAAGGAGATCTACAGCCCGTAATAAAATAATATCATGAACGCATGTGCATGCACGTGTGCTTGCAAGAGCTCGCACGTGCAACACGAGAAATATCCAATATAATTGATACAGACGTAACTATTTAAATTATTAATGATATGCTTTGAAACTCATATTAGAAGTATATATTAGAAGCATAGACAAGATGACATGGTCAGAAAAAGCAAGATCTCACGAGCATGCACGTGCGCTTCGCTCTGATTGGCTGAAACTTTAGTCTCAATATCTTTCTTGTTTTTTGACGAAATCCTTTGAAATTTTAAACATAGGCATGTATCAGGATATCCTACAATAAGATATATAGCAATTATCATGAAAACGCGTGCATGCACGTGCGCTGCAATCTGATTGGCTTATGCTTTAAATAGCTATAACTCCCTTGATTTTCAACCAAACTGGATGGGATTTGGAACATAGATAGATATAATGGACTTCTACAAGAAGATATGGTCACCATGCACATGCATACACGTGCATGTACGTGCGCTGCAATCTGATTGGCTGAATCTTTGAACAGCTATAACTCTCTTGGTTTTCAACCAAACAGGGTGGGATTTAGAACATAGATAGATGTAATGGACTTCTACAAGAAAGTATGGTCGCCATGCTCATGTGAGCACGTGCGTGCACGTGAAATGAGTAAAATAAAAAATACACTTGTATTAGCGTATTTTTAACTACTTTTGGATTAAATACTTTGATATTTAGTATATTAAAATCTATGGATTGTGAAGACAAGATTATATGGTCATTACGCACGTGCATTCACATGCGCATGCGTGCAATGCTAAAATTTGAATGAAATTGGTACACTTCTGGGTAAACGTTGTTAAAGTTTCAAATGCATAGAGTTTGCCTTATTTAATGAAGCTTATAGGAAATATGGCACCAAAAGGGAGTTGGGGAGCGTTTGGGGAACATCTGTAACGGTCCCCGTTACAATTAGCACTAGTTATTATTATTATTCTTTTTTCTTCTTATTTCTTCTCCGGTACTTTTTTGTCCGGAAGTGTTCTCAGAAACTGTTCACCAAACTAAGTTAAAACCTTTTTAGGGTTAGTAGGCATGTTGTGTAGATGTGCTGAACGAAGGTCATTTTGCGCGCATTCGCATGCACGTGCGGGCGCGTGCAATGAGTAAAATGACTGATATATTTAATATGGTTGTAACTTTTATATTTTTTGATAAAATGTTTTGAAACTCATTATATAAAGATATATAAGATGTGTAGATAAAATGACGTGGTCAAATTTGCATGAACTCACGCGCATGCACGTGCGCTTTGCTCTGATTGGCTGAAACAGAAATCTTAATATCTTTTTTGTTTTATGATGAAATGCTTTGAAATTTATAACATAGACATGCATTAGGATGTACTACAATATGATATCTAAAATTTTTCATCAAATCACGCGCATGCACGTGCGCTGCAATCTGATTGGCTGAAACTTTAAATGACTATAACTCCCTTGGTTTTCAACCAAACAGCATGAGATTTAGAACATAGATAGACATAAAGAACTCCTACAAGATGGTATGGTCATCATTCACATGCATGCACGTGCGTGCACATGTGCTTTGCTCTGATTGGCTGAAACAAAAATCTCAATATCTTTTCTGTTTTTTTACAAAACACTTTGAAATTTAAAACATAAGCATACTTTAAGATGTCCTACAATATGATATATAATAATTGTCATGAAAACACGCGCATGCACGTGCGCTGCAATCTGATTGGCTAAAACTTTAAATGGCTGTAACTCCCTTGTTTTTCAACCAAACCGCATGGGATTTAGATCATAGACAGACATTATGGACTCCTAGAAGAATATATTGTCATCATAAACATGCTTGCACGTGCATGAACGTGCGCTTCGCTCTGATTGGCTGAAACAATATTCTCAATATCTTTTTTGTTTTTTGACGAAATGCTTTGAAATTTAAAACATAGGCATGCTTTAGGATATCCTACAATATGATATATAATAATTTTCATAAAATCACGCGCATGCACGTGCGCTGCAATCTGATTGGCTTAAATTTTTAATGGCTATAACTCCCTTGGTTTTCAACCAAACAGGACGGGATTCAGAACATAGATAGACATAATAGACTCCTACAAAAGGGTATGGTCATCATGCATATGCATACACGTGCGTGCACGTGAAATGAGTAAAATTACAAATACACTAGATTAAACATATTTTTGGATTAAATGCTGTAATATTTAGTATATTAAAATATATAAATCATGTAGACAAAATGATATGGTCATTACCACATGCATTCAAATGCGCATGCGTGCAATGCTGAAACTGAATACTTTTGGATTTAACTTTGTTAAAGTCTAAAATATATCGCGTATGTCTTATTTAATGTAACTTTCTGAGAATATGGAACAAAAGGGAGTTGGGGAGCGTTTGGGGAACATCTGTAACGGTTCCCGTTACAATTAGCCCTAGTTCTTATTCTTATTATTATTTTTCTTCCTGGGAAAATTTTGTCCGCGAGTGATCTTGTAAACTACACATCCAACTTAGGTGAAACCTTTTTAGGGTAAGTAGGCCTGTTATGTAGATTTGCGGAATCAAGGTCATTTTGCGCGCACGTGCTTGCAAGAGTGCGCACGTGCAAAACTTAAAATGACCAATATCTATGGATATAACCGTAACTCCTCTATTTTGTGACGAAATGTTTTGAAACTTATAATGTAAGGATATATTAGTAGTATGCACAAGATGACATGGTCAAAATAGCAAGATCGCACGTGCATGCACGTGTGCTTCGCTCTGATTGGCTGAAACTAAAGTCTCAATATCTTTTTTGTTTTTTGATAAAATCATTTGAAATTTTGAACATAGTCATACATTAGGGAGATCTACAGCCTGTAATATAAGATTTTTCATGAAAGCATGTGCATGCACATGTGCTTGCAAGAGCTCGCACGTGTAACACGAGAAATGTCCAATATAATTGATACAGACGTAACTATTAAAATTATTGATGAAATGCTTTGAAACTCATTTTATAAGTATATTTTAGTAGTATGCACAAGATGACATGGTCAAAATAGCAAGATCGCACGCGCATGCACGTGTGCTTCGCTCTGATTGGCTGAAACTAAAGTCTCAATATCTTTCTTGTTTCTTGTCATAATCCTTTGAAATTTTTAACATAGACCAACAGTATGAAGATCTACAGCATGATATATAAGAATTTTCATGAAAGCATGCGCATGCCCGCGTGCTGAAATCTGATTGGCTGAAACTTTAAATGGCTATATCTACTTTGTTTTTTGACGAAATGCTTTGAAATTTAAAACTTTGTCATGCATTAGGACATCCTACAATATGATATAGAAAAAAATCATGAAATCACGCGCATGCACGTGTGCTGCAATCTGATTGGCTTAAACTTGAAATGGCTATAACTCCCTTGTTTTTCAACCAAACAGGATGGGATTTAGAATACAGATAGATGTAAGGGACTCCTACAAGAAGGTATGGTCATCATGCACGTGCACGCACGTGCGTGCATTTGGAACGAGTGAAATGAAAAATACACTTGAAAGAGTGATTTTTCATACTTTTGGACTGAATGCTTTAATATGTTGTATATTAAAATATGTAGATAGTGTAGACAAGATGATATGATCATAACAGACATGTATTCACATGCGCACGGGTGCAATGCTAAAATTTGAATATAATTGGTATCCTTCTGAGAAAACGTTGTTAAAGTCAAAATGCACAGAGTTTCATTGTCTTATTTAATGAAGCTTACAGGGAATATGGCACCAAAAAGGAGTTGGGGAGCGTTTGGGGAACATCTGTAACGGTCCCCGTTACAATTAGCACTAGTTTAATATACTTTCAAACCCCAAAATATTGTTTTTCTGGTGCATCTGAACTGATACAAATTTAAAGGAACTATTTCCTAACAAGTGGAGGAATAGTTTCTATAGCATAAAAGCTAATTACAGCTATATTAAATCAGCAATTATCCCATTATGCATGATTCTGTACTTGTTTACATGTATTTTTCCCGGGCTTATGCATGTATACAAATACCGCATTATTAATTCATCAAGAAATAAAAAGACTGTTTGTTTTTTACTTACCAACGGTTTTCAATTCTTTGACAATTCTTTTCACTGTATGTGTTTTGCCACACCCGGCCTGCCCAGTAATTATTAGATTATGGCCAGCTTTGGCCAAAGAAAGAGCTCTGCTTTGGTTTTCGTCCAGCATTTTTACCATCGTAATTCTCTTACCTATATCTAACGCCGCACGGAAGACCTCTTCTGGTTTTTACCTTTTTCTAAAAATAGTTTCCAGCGACTAAAATTATACAGAATGACGACTTTCGTTCAGGAACATTTGAAACGACAGTTCAGTGATGAAAACTATGACAGTAAATCCTCTAGATTTAGAGCAAAGTCACAAATGAGCATTGCACGTAATTTATTAATAACATGTGAAAGTACAGCGATCATCATTTGCAGATGGTAAGTTCTTTTCATTGAAATAATGTTGGTATTTCCTACCGAGGTGACGATTTTTACAAAATGGCGTCTGCAGAAGTTGCCGACCTTCTTCTGTTTTAGTATCAGAGGGTATGAATTTTTATAAAAGGCTGGTTTAAGCTGAAATTTTGGATTTTTTAGTAGTAACACTATGTGAATATGTCATAGAAAAATATTTTATTTAAAAAAAAAAGTCAAAGAACCCTTGTAGTACGGAACACGGAAAGGGGGGGGGGGTCCCGTCCCCAAGCACCTGTGAAAATTATCAGATCAGAAACACGTATCAAATCTTAACAATTCAAATACATATTTGGCTGTAGAATGAAATACTTGTGTCGTCTTTTGCAGTATAAACACTGTAAATTGCATCAAGTTGCTGATGAATGTCGGTTTTTATAGCTAAGCGGGGCTATTCCACGGACCTCCCTACACATTAAACAACGTGATTTTAGCAGTAAAACAGGAACATGATTTTCGTTATTGTATATTCATTTTAACTTATAAATACATATTATGAACATATTTGTAATTTGTAAAAAGGCTATTTTTTATGTAACAAAAGCTCAAATCGTCTGCATTCTATACACAGGTAAGCAAAAAAAATTTGCCTCTGGTGTTAAATGAAACAGCGTTACTGCGTAATCGAGACATGGTGACCTAATTCGTTTCTCTATAGAGGAAACGATTAATATCCTTAATTTAGCGTTTGTACCATACATGGTAGAATAGAAATAAAGTCCTTGTTGTTGTGAATGATGCAGAATAACCTCCTCGGTCTCGAAATGTTGTTTGAAATATAAAAGCCTCGGCTTTTATCTTTCAAACAACATTTCTCGACCTCGGAGGTTATTCTGCAACATTCACGAAAACGCGGACTTTATTTCTTAAGCAAACTATGTCTTGTTAAAATAATGTAGTACTTGGTAAACCACCAGTTTGGTGGGAAAATAGCTGAAGTTCAGTTAGGTACCTTGTGGTTAAAATAAGTAAGGTTGCTCTGTATATATAACAAATTTCTGTGACATAATTGAGAATTTGACCAGACGACTTTTTTTGTTTACAACAGGGCTTCGTATTCGGAATGCTTCGGGCTTGTATACGTAATACAAACTCAGCCTACAATAAAACGGCAAGATATTGAACGCTAAAATTCTCTAGATTTTTAATAGTTTTTTATTAGCTATATAATAATGAATAATATTTAAGCTCAAGAATCCATTTAAACAATACAAATCGTCACTGGACACACTAAGGCTCCAAGGAATCATCAATTTCATCCATTAGGAATTACCACAGACAGTCAGGGTCATATTCTTACAGCTGATATAAACAATGACTGTGTTTACGTCATAGATCAAGATGAGGGTTTCCTCCTTTATATAGACTGTGGAGTGAGGAGTGGTCCCTCGGGATTGTGTACAGATACTAATGACAATTTGTTTGTTGCTCAGTGGGGAAACAGACAAGTAAAAAAATCAAATATCAGCAGTAATGTGACAACACTACAGAACATTTAGATACAACAGCTAGTGTACACTGAATGCATTTGAAGATTTTAATACAATAATTCACAAATGAGTATATCGCACGTCATTGTATATAATTTCTGGGTTCAATTTAAACCTTAATTAAAGATTAATCAACATGTACTTAATAATGTACCTCGTATGAAAGCTAATTGTCTACTGTTCCAGCGTGTAATAAAAGAAGTTTACAGCTCTTTGCGTTTAATCACCTTAATTTGCCATCAATATGTTATTTTAACATGTTCAAGCAGATGTTTACTGGGACCAATTAAAAAAAAATTACAAAAGAGAGAGCACGCCAGAACTGTGACGAGGATATATAGTTCTCAGAGAATCTATCTTTGAGCTAAACAACGAAAACACCTACTTACATGTATCACTATGAATTTCTGAGTAGTTGAAGGGGGTAGGTGGCGGAATATCAGCTTTTTGTAACATGTGTATGTTATGATAAAATATGTAGTTTTCAAAATATAATAAAGGGAAATCCATCTATATTTTAAGGTCAAAGTTTCGAAGATTTGAGGTTACACGGTGAATATTTGTTTGCTTGTTACTTAGAGTTAAAATAGAAGTGATTAAGGGGGCTCTCTGCAACGTCACAACATGGCGTACTTCCGTTGACACGCCATTTTGGTCTCAAATGATCTGATTCAAATTCACTTAACACCGATAAATCACACAACATGCGATACTGTGGATGGAATGTACATTGTATCACCTCAATTAATACAGTGTATTGTATTGCCCAGTACGTATCCTTTCTTTGAAAATGGATTGTTTGTCAATTTATTCATTTTCTACTTATTTAATTATTAAAATAAAATATTTACAAATTATTAGAATAAGATTTCTAGGTGAGAAAAAATGATATAAAACATGGCATGTCCATATGCTAATTCATCATTACGTGTCAAAACGCTACACTCTCCGAAATTTCATTTTTCTTCAATAAACATATATAATAAGCTTTCCAGCAAAATATATCCCCCGAAAATGCAAATTTCATAAGATAAGACATATGTATTATCTTCCCATCCAAAGATTGATTGATTGTATACTGTTTAACGTCCCTCTCCAGAATATTTCACTGATATGGAGACGTCACCATTACCGGTGAAGGGCTGCAAATTTAGGCCTATGCTCGGCACTTACGGCCTTTGAGCAGGGAAGGATCTTTATCGTGCCACACCTGCTGTGACACGGGGCCTCGGTTTATACGGTCTCATCTGAAGGACCGCCCCATTTAGTCGCCTTTTACGACAAACAAGGGGTACTGAGGACCTATTCTAACCCGGATCCCCACGGGGCCTCATCGATAGAGGATACTCTGTTCACGATTCGTATACACCCGTATGAATGGTTGTACCCGGTGAAATTTAAACTCGTTATGAAATCACCAAAACGTTTCGACAGTAAGTGGAATTTCGGATGACCAAAACGTTTGATCAACATTGATTATCAGCTGGTTGTATGGGGAACGTGCAGGTTTTAGACGAAGTGTGAATTTAGTTATAGGAATTTCTTTTGGCCATGCATTTACCATGTTTTGTCTAGCACTGGATAACACATGCAAGTTGGATAAAAACGGTAAGTAAATCTACCTTTCTTAATACCATGAATTCACTAAATACATGTCTTTTTCATTGACTGGAAACGTGATGGTTTGAAAAACAATACATGTACAATACGAACTTCTTTCAACGTCCTTGCTTGACATTTTTTTCCACACATGTTGAAAGTTATAAAAAAAAAACAGTACCAAGATATTTGAGCCCACTCTTAAAGCGGATCTCTCACAGCTAAATTTTTGTGATGTTTGAAATTTTTGACAGTTTTCCAATTTGGTTGAATTTTTTTTTTTCATTGTTTGAACCCTTTGATATTATATATCTTTTCAGATATTGGAGAAGATCCAACCAGCTATTCTCAAGAAAATATTAATGCTGTTTTAGTTTTTCTTTTGTCTATTTTTGTAAATTTGAATAAAAATTATGTTAATTTTATTTTTTAACTTTGTTCGTTATTATTTCAATATTTTATAACATTAAACTTTGCAGAGAAATTTAAAGCACTAAGCTTTTACAAATATAGATAGAAGGGGTTTTAACAAAATAAATAAAATATGTTAATTATTTCTAAAAAAATAAATTGAAATACTTTGGAACCTTATTTTATCGGATATGGAGCCTATTATTAGAAACAAATGCATGCAACAAAAATCACTTATACTTTATAGGGGTCGCCTGCGTGGCGCAGTGGTTAGGGCGTCTGCTCTAGAGTCGCGAGGGGTGTCTTCTAGCTATTCCCACTTTTTAAAAATCTCAATTCTACCTATTCCCACTTGCAAATAACAATAGATGTTTTGATAAGTTAATTGGTTTTTACAGTAATTAGACTAATTACATCCCTTCTTAGATTTACCTGTATTTTACCATTATTTTGAACATTTTAAGACAGAAAATAAATATGTTTATCAAAAATATTAAAAATATACTTAAATTCACTGAAATAAATATTTTTGCATGTGTATAATCATTATGAAAATTTTTTTTAATTAAAAAAAAAATTGCTCTATATTATGAAATGTTTTACCATACACCAGTCTTTTGCAATGTGATTTCTTAATGAATAAAAATAAATAATTTATCTGCTTTTTTTATTTGAAAAAGTCTAACTTCTCATTGAAATAGAAGTAAAAAGAGAGATTTTTAAATTTAAAATAGCAAATTTACCTGTCCTCTACTCGCAGTGGTTTAATAATTACTGTCTTCACAGTAATGACATGTTTATTTAGCTAATTATTTGTTTACACAAAAATTCCACCTACTCCCACATGAAATTTCACTTTTTTCTACCTGATTTTCAAAAAGTGGGAATAGCTTGCATAAACCTCGCGAGGTAAGGAGCCAATCCTTACGTCGCGGGTTCGAATCCCACTGTGGGACGTGGAGACCGGTCCTTCAGATGAGACCGTATAAACCGAGGCCCCGTGTCGCAGAAGGTGCTGGCACGAGTGCCGAGTGCCGAGCATAGAACAAAATTTGTTGCCCTTCACCGGCAAATGGTGGCGTCTCCATATGAGTGAAAAATTCTCGAGAGGGACGTTAAACAACATATAATCAATCAATATACTTTATAGGTGTAGAGATCCTCCTTAAGGTACATAGCACCTCTCAGAGTCAATCCGGTGAAGGTTTTTTTTTATCAGTACTTTTTTCATTTTAACTTTGAACAACAAATCTAATACCTATTTAGATTGTAATACATTGTAAATAGTGACCTCAAAAAATTGTAACTTAAATAATGACTTGTATGTTATCAAGAAAATTAAAGGTGTATTTATACCAGAATAATTTAATTTTAATTGTAACACGTCCATTGATTGAATAAAAGATTTATTTTATATTATACAACATAACTTGCCTAAAAATAACTAACGTCAAAAAGGATTACTCCGCCTGGCGATAATTTTTAAATATGCTCAATTTGAAACCAGCAATGTCACGGTATTACGCCAAAATAAAGTGCTCACGAATAAAATATGACTTACAGTAAATTCGGAGCACCCAGATATATGGTTTAAGCAAAACAATTAAAACACATACAGGAATAGTGGGATAACCATGGATTATAAATTACAAATAATCTATGGATAGTTTCGTACGTAGCTTAGTTTTCAATATATATAGTGTCAAAGGCAACTTCGCTACATATGATCCACATATGTGTATCATACGTGAATCAGATGATTAGTTTCATATAAATCACAAAAAAAGTGGATCATATGTGAATCATATGAAGCAAATCAAACTTTTTAAATATATAACAAACATATGATCATCATATGGAAGGCAATGCATATTTCGATCATATGTGGCATACAATATATATATACATGTAGTTCCTGGCTTAATCAAATTTTAATGGTGTTTTAAAGTCTT
Organism: Saccostrea cuccullata; assembly: GCF_032062105.1. Lineage (NCBI taxonomy): Eukaryota > Metazoa > Mollusca > Bivalvia > Ostreida > Ostreidae > Saccostrea > Saccostrea cuccullata. Next base: position 16,588 of record NW_026930337.1, read on the forward strand.
CTTGAAAAAGCGTTTTTTTTTTTTTTAAATAAAAGTCCAAATAATAAGATCATTAAATGCCTTGGTGGAAAGATGGATTGCAACATAAGAAATGACAATTAAAACATTTTTTTCACTAGATTAAATTGTTTTTTTTAAATTAAAAATGGAGGGAGATAACTCTAACCAAAAATAATGATAATAAATTAAGACACTTTTTCATGCTAAAAGCAATAAATCTGCATATATGTCTAAACATATCTAAAACACCTTCATATCTGTTATGTACTGGATACATTTCATAACAAACAAACAATATTTACAGGGGTACTAGCTAGTGTTCATAAAGTACCCGATACATTTCATAACAAACAAACAATATTTATAGGGGTCCTAGTGTTCATTACGTACCGGATACATTTCATTACAAACAAACAATATTTATAGGGGTACTAGTGTTCATAAAGTACTGGATAGATTTCATAACAAACAAACAATATTTATAGGGGTCCTAGTGTTCATAAAGTACCCGATACATTTCATAACAAACAAACAATATTTATAGAGGGTCCTAGTGTTCATAAAGTACCGGATACATATCATAACAAACAAACAATATTTATAGGGGTCCTAGTGTTCATAAAGTACCGGATACATTTCATAACAAACAAACAATATTTATAGGGGTCCTAGTGTTCATAAAGTACCGGATACATTTCATAACAAACAAACAATATTTATAGAGGTCCTAGTGTTCATAAAGTATAATGGATAAATTTCATAACAAACAAACAATATTTACAGGGGTCCTAGTGTTCATTAAGTATCGGATACATTTCATAACAAACAAACAATATTTATAAGGGTCCTAATGTTCATAAAGTACCCGATACATTTCATAACAAACAAACAATATTTATAGAGGTCCTAGTGTTCATAAAGTACTGGATACATTTCATAACAAACAAACAATATTTATAGAGGGTCCTAGTGTTCATAAATGACCGGATACATTTCATAACAAACAAACAATATTTATAGAGGGTCCTAGTGTTCATAAAGTACCCGATACATTTCATAACAAACAAACAATATTTATAGGGGTCCTAGTGTTCATAAAGTACCGGATACATTTCATAACAAACAAATAATATTTATAGAGGGTCCTAGTGTTCATAAAGTACCGGACACAATTCATAACAAACAAACAATATTTATAGAGGGTCCTAGTGTTCATAATGTACCGGATACATTTCATAACAAACAAACAATATTTATAGGGGTCCTAGTGTTCATAAAATACCGGATACATTTCATAACTCTGCGTTTTTAGGGGAGGGAGTTTACTCCAATTTAACCCTATTCTGCCCCCCCCTTTCCAACCCACCCCTATAGATATTATATCCGTGCATATGGGAAGATTTTTTTTATTTATAACATTTGAATTCATAGCTGCAGTACTGTAGCTCTTTGAAAAATGTATATTGACAGACCGGAGAGCTACCGTACCATCCATTAAAAAAACTATATATTTATTGCGCACAAAAAGGTGCGCTGTTTCTCGATTTATTTCTCCTTGTTTTTATATAAAACTGTCATCTCAAAATATTACTAACTGTGTGTTTCTAACATATTCGTTCACTGTTTACACAATAAAATATTTCTTATAATTGTTTTTAATAGCCCCCCTGGTCCTGAAATATTGAGTTCATCGAAAATTTCGCCTATTTATACTGCCATTTTGTTTGTAAGATAACTCGGTCCAACGTGCTTCTTACAGATGTAAATTATAAGAGTACTTGATAGAGGAATAAGGATTTTTTTTTAATCTAGCTTTTTTGCAATTGGGGTAAGGATTTTCAAGAATTTATCCAGAATCATGCGCACTTTTTTGTGCGCAATAAATATACAGTTTTTTTTTAATGGCTGGCACTGTACCTCTCTGGTCTGTCAATATAATATTTTTTTCTGAGAGCTACAGTTCTGCAGATATAATTGAATCCAGTGTAATGGCCCATCATGTTACCTAAGATTTATGTCAAAATTCATTAACATTGGCTATCTCTGTTTTAAATCTAATTGATTACCTGTAGGGTTTTTGATATTTCAAGAGTAAATAATTTCTTATAAGTTTGAAATGAAAAATTCTTGCAGTAAGAATTGTTTGTGAAATAAACTTTTTTATTGAAAATACTACATTTGTTCTTACACTTCATTGTACTTTTCTGAATCAATACATGTATATTTTTTTGTTATGGATGTTTATTTTGATAAGCTCCAGAAAAGTACAGAATCCAAACCTCCATCCCAGCCCCCGCCGTCTGAACCTGTGACAAGCTACATAAGACGAGCTAGCAACCTGGTTGCACAACAATCAGCAAAATCTGAGTCCCAGTTTGGACAGGGTTCCAGTGGCACCAGGAAAGCCAGCAACTTAGTTGCACAACAATCAGAACATTTGTCTGAGTTGCGGTTTGGACAGGGTTGCAGTGGTACGTATAATGTGTTTAGTTTAAATTCTTGTGCGAGATATTGTTATCTATAATTTTGCTACTGATACCATTTTGAATCCATCTTTTGACCCCTTTCGTTATTGTATTTAATATGTCTTAACAAAATTGATATGGGTCAAATTTGAACTAATTAGACGTACACTGTATTCACTATTCATAATCCAAATTTTTTATGGTCTTTTTCATTTAATAAAAAATATGCTGCCTTTTATTAAGAATTTTCAACTGTGTTTTACATAAGAATATTGCGACGATGTTTTTTTTAAGGTCTTCCGTTTCCAACGGAAGACTTCTACTGATTCTGTTGGTAACTTCCTAGACGCCAACTTTGAGGCCTCATATCTCAATCATTTCTCAACGGATTTCGCTCAAATTTTCAGAGGTTATAGACGTTTATAAATGCTATCAGAATGATGACTAACATTTCAAAAAGTCACTTCCGGTTTTGAGTTATTCCCCTTTAAACGAAAAATCATAGGCTTTCGTTTCCGGATAAAGGCTCAGAGACCACAAAAGCTGGAGCAAAAATTTTACTTGTTTTAGATAACAGAAGGATTGAAGTTGCGCACGTCGGTTTTTGTTTTTCGATTTCTGCATTCAAAATGGCGCTATATAGGGGTCAAAAATTAGAACGCCTAAAAGAGCGAAAATTTACAGATATTTTCCTTTTTATCTTGAAAACTAAAAATATTTTGTTAAGACATGTTGAATAAAAGTTGTGCATAATTACAAGCGCTTTCATTTGATATCATTAAAAAGGGGTTGGCCCCTAAAATTAGGGATCTAGAGCCCTTGAAAGTTTTTGTTCAATATCTCAAAAAGTATTGAGAATTTATAATACGTCAAATAAGCAAAGTTGTTCAAAATGTCAAGCTTTATCGAATGAGGTTGTCAAAATACGTCCGGGGACGTCAATTCCGGTCAAACCGGAAGTAGTCAAAAATTGCATATTTTTGTTGTTCCTGACAGGTTTTTGGATATCATATGTCACTGGAAGCTTAAATCTTAATTTTCCGTCCGTTGACGGTACTTCCGGTCAAACCGGAAGTTGTCAAAAATGGCTTGATTTTGCAAAAATGAACATAGATTTGGAGGATTAAACCATTTTTCGACTTCATTACTCTCTTTTTTTCAAATGAAAGTTACTTCCGGTCAAACAGGACGGAAGACCTACTCGTTGCTTTGCAACGAGCTCGGCTCTAGTTTCTTTTTATAGCTGTAAAAGCACTCTGTAAATAAGAGTCTAGAAAAAAAATTAATTATGATCAACATACCGGTATAATGTTTAATTTATACTTACCTTCAACACAGACTTAGGGACATATTCTTCAGGATATTAGGATTACACTATAAAGTGTACGGAATATTAGGGTTATACAGTACTTTTTAAAAAAAAATCTCAAAATGCACTTAGCATATGATCATCATATAAATAAGACTGGTCACAGTAGCCTAGTGGTAGAGTGTTCGCTTCGTGATCGGGAGGCCCGGGTTCGATTCTCGGTGCGGTGCCGCGTCATACCTAACACATAAACAAAGGCAGTGACTGTTCCTTCGCCAAGCGCTCGGCACTAGAAGTGAATGTCATGGGTCTTTCGGATATGACCTTTAAAATGTAGCTCCGGTGTCGCGGTAGGGGTTGGCATGATAAAATACCCTCACTGCTCAATGGACCTGTGTGCTGAGTATAGGTCTAATTTGAAGCCCTTCACTGTCACTCCATATGAGTGAAAAAATCTCGAGAGGAACGTGAAACAATATACAATCAATCAATCATACAAGTGAGATAATATTGTGAGCATTGGCTGACACAAAGTTTCTTTTTAAATTTCCAATACACAAACATTTCTATTTATTACAGCTTTCGAAAGATATAGCCCTTCCCTAAGTACATGTAGTGAGAGAACGGAGAGAAGCTACTCCACAGATGTCAGTGGTAAGTATTTATACCCCCGTCCGAAGGACCTGGGGGGGGGGGGGGGTATACGTTTTACCATTGTGTGTCTGTTCGTACCATTCATAATACATTTTTTAAAGTCCTTTATTAAACTCTGGTGACCTATTGCTATTTCGTAAACTTTTGAACATTTTTAGCTTCTTCTTTAGAACCACTGAACCAATATTAACCAAATTTTGTATACAGCATCTATGGGTATAGATCATATAGTAAAAGTGCATTATTTCTTTGAAAAACTTCTCCTCTGCTCCTGTGTATTAAACAAACTAACCAAGTACATAATTATGATGATCAAAAGTGCCTCTTCAAAAATTGTGAATTTTATGGCCCCTGGGTCAGGGGTTCTGGTGTTAGGGCGGGGCTCTATTGATTATATAGTAAAAATACATTAATTTGTTAATTTCATGGCCCCTGGTTTTGGTGTACGGGGGGCATCTTTTGATTATATATAGTATAAATACATTGATCCATTTAAAATCTTCCTCTTCCTGGGTATTAAACAAACGTAGTATATAGTTATGATGAGCAAGAGTGCTTCATAAAAAATTGTGAATTTTTATACCCCCACTCTGAAGGAGAGGGGGTATACTGTTTTACCCTGTGTGTCTGTCTGTCTGTCCTCCTAGCTGTCTGTGTGTCCGTGTGTCTGTTCGTAGCAAATTTCCGTCGCAGTTTTCTCAGCAACTACTCCTCGCAGATTCTTGAAATTTTTACACAATCTTCTCTGAGGCATGCCATATGGTGGGATACATTTTTGTTCAAAACTAATATCAACTTCCTGTTTGTCTGTGCATCTGTCTCTGTTTCATACATAACAAATTTCCGTCGCAGTTTTCTCAGCAACTACTCATCGTAGATGCTTGAAATTTTAACACAATCTTCTCTGAGGCAGGCCATATGGTGGGATACATTTTTTTTAAATCCGATATCAACTTCCTGTTTGTCTGTGCGTCTTTCGGTTTCATGCATAACAAATTTTCGTCGCAGTTTTCTCAGCAACTACTTATCGCAGATGCTTGAAATTTTAACACAATCTTCTCTGAGGCATGCCATACAGTGGGATACATTTTTGTTCAAATCCTATGTCAACTTCCTGTGCATCTGTCCTTTTCATACATAACAAAGTTTTGTCGCAGTTTTCTCAGCAACTACTCAATACAGATGCTTGAAATTTCAACACAGTCTTCTCTGAGGCATGCCATATGGTGGGAATAATTATTTTGATATGAATCTGATGTCAACTTCATATTTTTCTGTGCATCTGCCTGTAATTGAACTTGTGTATATTAAAATGATAGTGTTTATTTACATCAGAGCGGGGGTATTACTAGTGAGCATTGGCTCACTGTTTTCTTGTGTGGCCTCTTGTTTGGGGATTGTGGTGTTAGGGCAGGGCTCTTTTCTCCTGTAAACCAACTTCAATTCGCGTGCGAGAAATTTTCGCGAAATTCGCGAGAGCCTCGTTATCACGAATATTTTAACATATTTTTTCTCGTCGCGAACCTGTCATTAAAGTCTCTGTGTCTATTAACAACAGATTAAAAAAGGTTTGATCGCGAAAATTAATCGTCGCGATCTAGTTCTCCCTGGTAAACCGCGAAATAAAGTCATTGCGAATAAAAGTTGGTTTACAGTACATGTATATAGTGAAAATACATTGATTCTTTAAAAATCTTCTTCTCTGCTCCTGGGTATTAAACCAATGAACTATGTACATAGTTTTGATGAGGAAGGATGATTCTTTCAAAGTTGTCAATTTTATGGCCCCTGGGTGGAGGTTCTGGTGTTAGGGCGAGGCTCTAATGATTGTATAGTAAAAATTAAAAAATAATAATAAAAATTAAAATTAAAAAAAACTTCTCGAGAATCACTCGGCTTGGAAAGCTGAAACTTTGTGGAAGCATCCTGGGGTAGTGTAGATTCTAAATTCTTCAAATTATGAACACCCCCCCCCCCCCCGGGGTAGGGCAGGGCCACTAGGGAATCAAAGTTTTACATTTAAATATCAAGCAAAAAACTTTAAAAATCTACTTCTCAAGAACCACTGAGCCAGGAAAGCTAAAAGTTATGTGGAAGCATTCTGAGGTAGTGTAGACTCTAAAATTGTTCGAATCATGACCCCGGGTTAGGGCGGGGTCACAATAGGGAATCAACGTTTTTTTTTTGCATTGAAATAATAGAAAAAAAAGTTTATACTTATGAGAAACCATTTTTGGGTAATTAAGATTCTAAGTTGTTCAAATCATAACCCCCGGGGATAGGACGGGGCCAAGGAATCCAAGTGTTATATTGAAATATATAGGAAAAATCTTTTCAAGAACCAATGAGCCAGAAAAGCTGAAACTTATGTGGAAGCATTCTGGGTTAGTATGGATTCTAAATTGTTCAAATCATGACCCCGGGGTTAGGGCGGGGCTACAATAGGGGATCAAAGTTTTACATTGAAATGTATAGGAAAAATCTTTTTCTCAAGAACTAATATTTACATTTGCTGATGTCTTTCCTTATATAACATGATAATGGAATTGTAATTCAATTTTCATAATTGACATGCAGGTGGTCATATGATTCGATTTTCTTGCATGTGGAAAGCAAACTGCACGAGCTATTTGGAAAGTTCAGATTGTGACTTCACATGACGTCGTACATACGTTACGTTGCATTACCATAGCAAAGTCTAAATAGTCTAAATAGTGCCTTTTTTTCCTTGTCACACGAATAAAAAATGATAATATCAATATAAGAAATAAGCTATGGATTTTAGAGTTTCATAGGGATATGAGATGAAGTCGGTCACGTAATCAAATTATACAGAAACTGAAACTTCTGTGGAAGCATTCTGGGGTAGTGTTAATTCTGAATTGTTCAAATCATGAACCCGGGCATAGGGCGGAGCCACAATAGGTAATACAAAGGGGAGGATCTGGTGGAGAACAGCATGGCCAGTTACTCAGGTGAGCGTTGTGGCCCATGGGCCTCTTGTTTATCTGTGCATCTGTCCGTAACTGAACATGTGTATTTTTATTCTAATCTGATGTCAACTTCCCATTTATCTATGCATCTGCCCGTATTGAACTTGTTAATGCTACGATGATTGTGTATATTCACACCAGAGTAGGGGTATCACTATTGTGACTTGACTCAAAGACTGCTTGTTTTATATTGCTTGTAATCACTGTTAAGTTATTATACCGGGGTATAATCCTTGTAATTATTGATAAGTTGTAATATCATCCTTATTATCACTTATTTAGTTATATGGCAAATGGAAAGGCCCAGGCCCTTGTTTTTAAGACGTAAAAAACTTGTCTGATATATATAATCTTTGTAATCACTTTTAAGTTATTATTTAAAGTAATCCTTGTAATCGTTGATAAGTTTTTTAAAAATCTTTGAAATCACTTAAAGATATTCTATATAGTAATCCCTGTAATCACTGTTAAGTCATTATATAATCTTTGTAATCACTATTGAGTTATTATGTAATCCTTGTAATCACTGTTAAGTTATTATATAATCCTTGTTATCACTAGTAAGTTATTATATAATCCTTGTTATCACTTGTTACTTAATATATAATTTTTGTTATCACTGGTAAGTTCTTATTGAATAGTAATCACTGGTAAGTTGATTATTTTATCTTTATTTTTTTTATTTTGTACCTTTTTTGCTTATATTTCTATCTTGTGCTCTTTATTTTCTTTACATATTGTATTTTTTCAATTTTGTGTTACATGTAAAAGTAGCATGTTGAAGGCCCGAGTGTTATCTGCTGCGCCTCGGTTGGCAATGGTTTTCTTGGGGTGAAAATGTCCGATGTTACACTCCACTTTATGCAATATTTATAAGATGTAATCATTCCCATGTATTCATAATTTCTTTGGTATTTTGTATAATTTGAAAAAGCAGGAAGTCATCTGTTTGTAAGTAGCAGTATCTCGCATAAAAATGCAAACAATTGTTCGCTGTACAATTAAGGATAATAAGTATTTATTTTCAGGATTTAGACTTTTGCTTTTATTATACAAATCTAATTAGAGAATTAATTTGATCTACACAGCCATTTTTACATTTACAGCATCCAAAACTCATAGGCAGTCTTCCCTGAGAAGTGAAAGTTGCACCAGCTCCATCACCAGCACCAGCTCCTTCAACGGCACTGGTAACAGTCCCTTTCATTTTTTAAATCCAGAAAGCTGTGCCCTTTCTAGAAATCAGGAGTCTGAATTAGACATGTTTTGTCCATCATCTTATGATTTTTTTCATTCCAGATAAGGATCTCAACGAAAATACAAAACAAAAAACAAGATGTGTTTGTGAAACACTGTGCCCCCGGCGGCAACAAAGTTCGAAAAAGCTATTCTTAGCATAAAGGTTACAGTCAAGGTCACAAGGTCATTGACCTTGGTGTCATTTGAAAGCACTTAATTAGTGAAGTAGGCATACCAAATATAAAGTCTCTATCTCCTATGGTTCAAAAGTTATACCGAAAGTTCTAAAAATCTATTTTTAGCACATAGGTCACAGTCAAGGTCAAAAGGTCATTGTCCTTGGTGTCAGTTGAAAGTGCTTATCTAGTGGAGTATGCATTTTAAATATGAAGTCTCTATCTCGATCTGTTCAAAAGTTATGGCAAAGGTTAAAGTTGATAACAAATAGAATAAAAGTAGGTCAAACTCCAAGGTCAAGGTCAAGAGGTCAAATTTGGTGGTACCCAAAGAAAGGTCATGTCACAAGTAACACACCTATGAATTATGAAAGCCATAGCCCCAACCACTCAATAGTTATGGGCTAGGTTAAAGTTGTGGGACAAACAAACAAACAAACAAACAAACAAACAGACAGACAGACAGACAGACAGACAGGACAAAAACAATATACCCCCGATCTCTCGATCCGGGGGCATAATAAGTGACGCTGCAATAGAGCAGAACGAAAACAACGTCTCCCACTACAGACACCTTGGAGAGTACATTTCTCAGAAATACAAGCGAGGTGAAATCTGTGATATTGCTTTTAAATTAGGGGGTAAAATATTCCCTGGACACAAAATAGTTTTGGCTGCACAGAGCTCATTGTTTGCCGAAATTTTCGAGAAAGACAAGTTTTCCAAAGAACCAGAGGCCCCTAAAATAATTAAATTGAGGGGAGTTTCTGAAGATGCCCTGCTGTCATTTCTAGATTCCCTATATACAGGGAAAATTGACATAAACTCTGTTTGTTTCAGTGAACTGCTTAAGTTATCACTTGTTTTTAAAGTGGAACATCTAAGGACATTATGTCTCGGTGAAATCGAACATCTGAAAAATAAAGACTTGCTGCGAATTTTACAATCTATGGCAAAAGCAAAATTAATGATGTTAGAATGTGTAAATTGATTCTCAGGAAAATTGCCAACAATTTCCAGGAAATCATGGAAGTTAGGGAGTTTTTTAACCTTGACCTGGACACCCTCTGTGTAATATTGTCTGCTGACAACATCAAGGTCAAATCGGAGTTTCAGATCTTTCTGGTCGCAGCATCATGGATCAACCACCATGACTATGAGGAAAGAGTGCGTCACATCGAGAAGGACATGGGGTGTGTAAGGTTTACCCTTATGTCTAGGAAGGAGGTCTTTCTTTGTTTCCGAAAATTCCCCCCGCTCAGACAGAACCAGAACGTCGTCGGAATGATCAAAATGGCCAATTGGTAAAATAATTTTGATTTATTTTCAACATATAAATATCAAAAACAATAACTGTAGATCACTAAATTTTCGCAACACCTTATTTTCGCGAGATAGCCATTGACTCTTTATAAGCCAGACATTATTTTCACGAATTGTTAATTTTCCTCTATATAATCGTATGGAAAACTTTTAAACGTGAGAATGAAATTTTCGCGAGCTCATTATTTCGCTTAATTACGCGAAAATAAAGTTCTGACGAATAAAACGTGATTTTCAGTATATTAACATTCGTTTCATAACCATTGTGAGTTACAAGAAGTTTATTCCACTTTCTCTTGTAAGAGAAGACCTCATTTAACCCCATTCTTTTCTTTAATGAATGTCTCCTATTCTATTTTAGTTTGAATGTATATAACTCTGGTTTAAAACACAAAAAATATTAACACTGTTTCAGCACCGTGTTGTACTGTGAAGTACATGAATTTTATTCAAACAACTGTTATGTTTTATTTAACAAGGGCTCAGACAGCAGTCGGGCTAAATCAAGACGACCCACTAGAGGTCCATGTGAACAGGAGGGATGGCCAACAAATTGTCAGTGAGTACTTAGAAGTAGGTCATCAGATTTTTTTTAAATATCTTCAAATTTCTTTGGATTTATTGTTTATTTTTTTAACTTTACCATATATTTTAATGGTTTAAAAGATTTGTACATGGAATGCGGCTAATTCAGCATTATTATTTTTTTTAAATAATATATATCCATCATGTTTAACATGTGTTTTATGTTTGCATGAATATATATTAATTAACCATTCAGAAACATATCGGGGACTGTAGAAAAAAATTGTTCTAATTTATTCATTTATTTATATACGAGGGGTGATCAAAAAGTTCGCAAACTAATTGAATCACTTCCATACAAGAAACAATATTTGGTTTTAATGTTGATTATATTTTAAATTAATCCTCCCCGATTTTAATGCACATCAACCACCATTCTGCGCATGCGCGAATCACGTGATATTGGCGGTCACATGACCCCCTCCGTAGCGTTTTGTCACAAAAGTTAAATTTAAAGATATTTCCGAGTTTTATCTTTCTTTTCATGTGAGTTAATTTTTATGACAAGAACAGTTCATTTGTCAGAAATGGTCATATCTCGGCAACAGAATGGGTGGATAATAACATCCTTTCCAAAAATAAGCATGGCGACCATTAAAACACAAATCTTCTGTCTCAGGAGAGACATTTATTCAAGGTGGATAGAGAATGGGTGCATCCTTTTTATCATATCTAATATGTTTAAAATCTAAAGTAAACGATATCTTAGATATTTAATACTTATATCATTGTTCAAATATTCAACTTTTTTTCAAAGTGCTAATTGGAGGTCTTTGATAGAAAATTGCTTAATTAAAAATACATATCTTTTCAAACTTGCTTTCACTGGGCAAGATGACAAGTATCATTTTTAACCATCAGCCTTCCTTCACTAAAACGATTAATCCAATCATTAATTGAATTTATAGGAACTCATTTATCTCAATAAACTGTGTAAAAATTATTATATGATACTGTTGAAGGATTTCTAAGATATTACAATAAATTGTACAGTCATTTGTTGAACGAGTTCGACTGGGACAACCATTTTTCGTCACAAGTAACCTAAATAGTGACGTCATTTTCACATTGTGACGTCACAAACAAGGAGAGAAACTTTATACAGCATATGCTATTTATAGACCTTGTGTATGGCAATGTGTGTACCGAATTTCATTCTAATCTGGATTGTGGTTTTGTAGATATAGAGATAGTTTGCGAACTTTTTGATCACCCCTCGTATTATATAGTTTTTTAGCAATTATACTTGTAGAAAAACTTGATAAAAAGTCAATATTTTTTTTAATAAATAAATTTTCATGACTTATTCTAGGCATATGCGGTAAATGTATAATATTTGGCGTGAAATTATTTTTCAGAAAATTTGCTAAATAAAATACACTGCCAAATGTAGTACGTTTACTATGATTTTTGAGATTAAGTATCAAGTAAAATTTAGAGGTATTTATATATACTTCTCTTTTATTTGTAAACAATTCCGCTATTTCTGTCAGTATGTTAATATCTCTGTTAAGTTTTTGCACCGTGATCAATAACAGTCACAGGAATCTTTTTTTCCTTTCATTCCCATCTTTTTTCCCTCCATTCTATCATAACAGGCCAAATCCAACCATAATTTTGAAAATGAGGTGGAAGTGGAAGTTCGGGGAATTCCCAGGAGATGGTGGAGGATTTCAATTGTCATGCGTACACAAGACCCATACAGAACGTGCTGCCGGAAGAACGCCCAAAAATTGTTCAGTATCGAACTTCTAAATGTGAGCTTTTTCTATATATCAGTGTATATTAATTTATTTGCAAAGCTTGACATTTGATATTCATTTGTAAATAACATGAATCATAATTAATGCCCAATATGCCCAAGGAATATAAGAAATAATAATACCCCATCCCTGAATTTTTTTGGACTTTTCTAGAAATACAGGGCATTTACTTTCATATAAACTTGCTATCAAGCATCCTTTGGAAAAAAATATTTAAGAAATGTAGACATTAATCTGGAAACAACTCTCTTGTTTGTAGGTGTAGCAAAAGAACAGAGGAATGAAACGAGGAGTGGGATCAAAAGGTATGTACACGTAGACATGCTAACTACTATGAGGGCTATGATTTTTGTCATTTGTGTTTTGTCAATTGACACTTATATATAAAAAAGGGGGGAGTAAATGGGCACATATATCTGGAGCTCCATCAGCTTGGTTTAATGACCTGTAACAGGAGAAAAATACACAAAGGATCAGACTGAGATTCGAACCCGGACCTCTTGTCAGGTGCTCTACTAACTGTACTATCCGGCTGAGTGCGTGGCTCTTTGGTTGGAGCCCCTGCTCAAGAGTCGCGAAGTAAGTTGATCCTTACGTTGATTTCAATGAACGGTGTTGCCATGGTTATTAAGAATAGAAATTTCAGTAAATTATCTTGAAAATGCTACTCCAAATACAGATTAAGTCTGATTTTAGTATAATGTAGCATGCAAATAGTCTACACTGTGATAATAATTGTTTTCATTGTTTTGTATTATTATTTTGATAAATGATGTTGCCATGGTAACTCAGAAATTGAAAATTCTGTAAAAACTTATGAAAAGCTACTCCTACAGTTTTAGTCTTATTGCAGTGTTGCCACAAAATGAGACTTAGTCAAGGATCATTATTTCATTTGTTTGCTGTTGTATAGTTTCAAGTCCCGACTGCTTATTTTCTCTTCCTTTGTTTAAAGTACAAACCAATAGAGCTACAGTCTTGACAGAGAATTCTGGTTTAAATTATTTTTCAGGTATCCTTGTTTAGTATTTTATATGAAGAATAAAGATAGGTTTGTTTCTTAACGCTATGGTAAATTGTGAAAAAAGATAAGTTTTTGATTTGAATTAATTGAAAGTATAGTTATTGTTGTTATCTGTCTGTTGGTCTGTTTTCCACAAAACATTAATTTTGACCATAAATTTTGATTTAGTGGAGCTATGACTTTCATATTTTACATGTGTATTCCTTGTGACAAGACCTTTCACTTGGTTCTCTTGGCACCAAATTTTACTTGATCTTGGAGTTTTACCCAATTTTACACCAAAAATCCATCTTGACCTTGGAGATTTCCATACTTATGAAAAAAAAACTTTAAAAATTAATTGCCATAATTTTTGAACGGTAAATACTAGGACTTTTATGCTTCACATATGTATTACATGTGACAAGATCTTTCATTGGATACCAACAACCTTGACCTTAAAGATTTCCATACTTCTGATTAATCTTAAATCCTGGCCATAACTTTTGAACGGTTAGGGGTAGGGCTTTCATACTTCACATTTTTAATCCTTGTTACAAGACTTTTCATTTGATATTGACCTTGACCCTTTGACATTGACCTTGATGTTAGAACTACTTTCAAAAATATTAACCTTGACCATAACTTTCGAACGGTAAGGGCCATGGCTTTCATATTTTAAATATGTAATCCTTGTGACAAGACCTTTTTTTCAAAAACCAACAGCTTTATCCCTTTGACCTTGACCCTGGAGTTTGATGTACCTTACAAAAACTTATCCTCGGCCATAACTTTTCAACAGGTATTGCTAAGGCTTTCATTTTTCACAAAAAAAATCTTCCTTTAAAATTTATCAATTTTTTTTTAATTTTATTTATTATTACCCGGTAATTGTATAAATAAAGTCCTTATAAACAGAAAACTGCAAGAATGTGATTTAAAAATCCTATTTTACAAGGCAGCATTTTACCTGAAGGCTGCCAAATACATGTACAGGGTACACCATAGCTCTTTTTAAAAATTTAATGTAATCATTGAATTTATATATTGTTCATTTTTATCAATAAATTTGCTTTTCCCCGAGATATTTGGATGAGGTATGTATTTGTTCTTTTCCACTTTCACATAGAACTACATGTATGCATAGATTGAATATTTATTACTTTTCTACACAGGCTTTTCAGTTATAATCACATGATTTCGTATGTTTGTTTCATCTGTAATGATTATTGTCATAGAAATGTCACATTAATGAAGGATTTTTGTGACAATTTATTTTAACACATTTATTAGCTGCATAATGTCGCCCTCTTTTTGTTTTTAGGTGGGGGTATAAAAAAAAAAGACCATGGAAGGCTAAATAATAGCATCTTTTGTATGATTAATTTTATACTACTAGTATATCTTCTTCAAAGATTCATAATTTGACATACTGTAGATTCCTATTTCATGCTAGTACGTGTACTTTAAGTCAGATAATATTATTATGTCACATACAAAATGACCTTCACCTTGCACCTTTGGAGAGAACGATCGTAGGCGTGCTGCTTAATTATGTTCCCCAAACGAAGTTGGGGAACATATTGTTTTTACTCTGTTTCTTATTATTATTATGTTCCCCAAACGAAGTTGGGGAACATATTGTTTTTACTCTGTTTCTTATTATTATGTTCCCCAAACGAAGTTGGGGAACATATTGTTTTTACTCTGTTTCTTATTATTATTAAGGTCTTCCGACTTCCTTCGGAAGACCTTATTGTTTTCCGTCGGTTTCCTATTATTATTATTATTCTTTTTTTCATTTCTATGGCGATATCTCAGCTGTGACTGTACGGATTTCAAAGATTTTTACAGGAAAGATGCAGCAGGTTAATATCTCCAGACGTATTTTTCATTTTTTCAAAATTTTCTTCCGTTCGCGATTTTTGGGGAAATTTGTATTTTTTAAATGGATTTTTGTACATTACTTTTCTCGAAAACGGCTAAAGATATGACATTGAAACTCATGGACATGAAAGAGCATCACATGTAGATGTGCCGAACGTCCTTCATTTTTTGTCGTTCTTACTTCCGGTCGCAAACGGAAGTGAATTCAAAAAGTCCAATTTTTCAACTTTTTTGTTTTTCAATATTTTTCTTTCGGATTTACAGGGTTTATAGAGCGTCTTCAAAGGTATCTATATATGTTTTCATTTTTTTCATGCGTGCGTTTATTGCAAAGATATGACCGAACCAAACTTTGTCTTGCTGTCGCGGGATCGAATCCCGCTCGGGGCGTTCCCCAAATTTTTTCTTTGTTTTTGTCTTTTTTAGTTGTAAATTACTTTTCACTCTTCTATAACATGTGTGGAAGATTTTGTCGATTTTTCAAAGCTATATTTGGAGATATTTTGTTAATTACCTGGAACAATCACGATCTGTGTTGAGAAACTACTGTAAATGAACGTAAACGAAAAAATATATTATGAAATCTGTTTCATGGGATGACGCAGACTAGATTGCAAAAGAGAAGTCGGTCGAAAGACCTGCTTGTTGCACCAGCAACAAGAACGCATCTAGTTATGTTCCCCAAACGAAGTTGGGGAACATATTGTTTTTACTCTGTTTCTTATTATTATTATTATTATTATTCCTGGGAAAATTTTGTCCTTGAGTGATCTTGTAAACTACACATCCGACTAAGGTAAAATGTTTTTAGGGTCAGTAGACATGTTATGTAGATTTGCCGAACAAAGGTCATTTTGCGCGCACGTGCTTGCAAGAGCGAGCAAGTGCAACACGTGAAATGACCGATTTAATTGATATAAGCGTAACTTTTTAAATTTTTGATGAAACCCATCTTTGAAACTCATAATGTAAGGATATATTAGTAATATAGACAAGATGACATGGTCAAAATAGCAAGATCTCACGCGCATGCACGTGCGCTTTGCTCTGATTGGCTGAAACTAAAGTCTCAATATCTTTCTTGTTTTTTGACGAAATCCTTTGAAATTTTGAACATAGCCATGCATTAGGATATCCTACAACGTGATATATAGAAATTATCATGAAAACACGTGCATGCACGTGCGCTGCAATCTGATTGGCTGAAACTTTAATAGCTATAACTCCCTTGGTTTTCAACCAAACAGGATGGGATTTGGAACATAGATATATAAAATGGACTTCTTTAAGAAGGTATGGTCACCATGTACATGCATACACGTGCGTGTACGTGAGCTGCGTGAAATGAGCAAAATCAATAATACACTTGAATGAGCGAATTTTTTAATACTTTTGGATTAAATACTTTAATATTGAGTATATTAAAATATATAGATTGTGTAGACAAGATGATATGGCCATTACGTACATGCATTCACATGCGCAAACATGCATTGCTAAAATTTGAATGAGCATGGTACATTTCTGGGTAAACGTTGTTAAAGTCTCAAATGCATAGAGTTTGGGGTCATTTAATGAAGCTTACAGGGAATATGGCATGAAAAGGGAGTTGTAAGTGTTTGGTAACATCTGTAACGGTCCCCGTTACAATTAGCACTAGTTATTCTTATTATTATTTTTCTTCTTCCTGGGAAAATTTTGTCCACGAGTGATCTTGTAAACTACACATCCGACTTAAGGTGAAACCTTTTTAGGTTAGTAGGCATGTTATGCAGAGTTGCCAAACAAAGGTCATTTGCGCGCACGTGCTTGCAAGAGCGCGCACGTGCAATAGCTGAATAGTATAGACAAGATAGCATGGTCAAAATAGCAAGATCTCACGCGCATGCACGTGCGCTTCGCTCTGATTGGCTGAAACTAAAGTCTCAATAACTTTCTTGTTTCTTGTCATAATCCTTTGAAATTTTGAATAAAGTCTTACATTATGAAGATCTACCACATGATATACAAAAATTTTAATGAAAGGATGCGCATGTGCGCTTGCTGCAAGCTGATTGGCTTAAACTTTAAATGGCAATATCTCCTTTGTTTTTTTTACAAAATTCTTTGAAATTTAAAATATAGTCATGCATTAGGATATCCTACGAAATGATATAGAAAAAAAATGAAATCACGCGCATGCACGTGTGCTGCAATCTGATTGGCTGAAACTTTAAATTGCTATTTCTCCTTTGTTTTTTGGCGAAATTCTTTGAAATTTAAAATATAGTCATGCATTAGGATATCCTACAAAATGATATATAAAAAATCATGAAATTACGCGCATGCACGTGTGCTGCAATCTGATTGGCTGAAACTTTAAATGGCTATAACTCCCTTGTTTTTCAACCAAACAGGATGGGATTTAGAACATAGATAGATGTAAGGGACTCCTACAAGAAGGTATGATCATCATGCACGTGCACGCACGTGCGTGCATTTTAAACGAGTATATTTAAAAATACTCTTGAATGGGTGATTTTTATTACTTTTGGACTGAATGCTTTAATATATATAGTATATTAAAATATATATATACTGTAGACAAGATGATATGGTCATAACGCACATGCATTCACATGCGCTTGGGTGCAATGCTAAAAAATGAATATAATTGGTATCCTTCTGGGAAAACGTTGTTAAAGTCAAAAATGCACAGAGTTTGTCTTATTTAATGAAGCTTACAGAGAATATGGCACCGAAAGGGAGTTGGGGAGCGTTTGGGGAACATCTGTAACGGTTCCCGTTACAATTAGCACTAGTTATGTTCCCCAAACGAAGTTTGGGAACATATTGTTTTTACTCTGTTTCTTATTATTATTATTATTTTTCTTCTTCTTCTTCCTGGGTACTTTTTTGTCCGGGAATGATCTCGTAAACTATACATCCGACTAAGGTGAAATGTTTTTAGGGTCAGTAGACATGTTATGTAGATTTGCGGAACGAAGGTCATTTTGCGCGCACGTGCTTGCAAGAGCGTGCACGTGCAACATGTGAAATGACCGATTTAATTGATATAGGCGTAACTTTTAAAATTTTTGATGAAATGCTTTGAAACTTATAATATAAGGATATATTAGAAGCATAGACAATATGACATGGTCAAAATAGCAAGATCTCACGCGCATGCACGTGCGCTTCGTTCTGATTGGCTGAAACTAAAGTCTCAATATCTTTCTTGTTTTTTGATGAAATCCTTTGAAATTTTGAAAATAGCCATGCATTAGTATATCCTACAACATGATATATAGCAATTATCATGAAAACACGTGCATGCACGTGCGCTGCAATCTGATTGGCTTAAACTTTTAAATTGCTATAACTCCCTTGATTTTCAACCAAACAGGATGGGATTTGGAACATAGATAGATATATTGGACTACTACAAGAAAATATGGTCTCCATGCACATGCACACACGTGCATGTTCGTGCGCTGCAATCTGATTGGCTGAAACTTTAACAGCTATAACTCCCTTCGTTTTCAACCAAACGGGGTGAGATTTAGAACATAGATAGATGTAACGGACATCTACAGGAAGATATGGTTACCATGCTCATGTAAGCACGTGCGTGCATGTGAAATGAGCAAAATCAAAAAGACACTTGACTGAGCGTATTTTTTAATACTTTTGGAATTAATACTTTAATATTTAGTATATTTAAATATATAGATTGTGTAGACGAGATGATATGGTCATTACGCACATGCATTCACATGCACACGCGTGCAATGCTAAAATTTGAATGAACTTTGTACACTTCTGGGTAAACGTTGTTAAAGTCTCAAATGCATCGAGTTTGTCTTATTTAATGAAGCTTACGGGAATATGACTATAAAAGGGAGTTGGGGGGTTTGGGGGAACATTGTAACGGTCCCCGTTAAAATTTAGCACTAGTTAGTCAGTTGTTCTTTAATTTTTCACTTCAACTAATACAAAAAATAAATTTTAAATTATAGATTGAAATTAAAATTTCAACACAAGTGGTCCGACTGTTTAATATTTAAAAAATTCAATGCATGTTACTTATTTCATGGTTAAAATAAGCATGTTTCCTTTTCCCGTTGAGACCCTTTGGGGTTTCCGGTCCACCTGCAGAAAGTTACATCACGCGCAGGGGGAACCCCCGGGAACATGACAAAAAGGGCTTATCGTAAAAACGTATAAAAAGGGAATTAACCTGTTGACATACCCAACAACAACAACATTTCTAAGCTGGAATTTTTCTTTTTTTCCAAAGACCATAATGATTTCACACGATGGCATGCTGTAAAAACTCAATCGTAATTTATGTTTTTCGAATGCATGTAAACGTTTAATTTTTCTTTCTTTTCTGTTTATCAAGTCCATTTTCAAACCAAACAATTATCACGGCTATTTGCAAACACCAATCTCTGTCATATTCCCAGATATCCGTAATCTTTTATTATCGTAACGAAATCAAATCATATAGACGATATCAGCTGATGAAAGTCTTGCAGGTGTTCCACTTTCATATTCTGTCCAAAAAAGTCTCAAACCCACTAATGAACCCGGGGGTTATAGAAAATTGATTAAGAACAAAAGGTATCGGAAAGTACTGGGCCGCATCGTTGTGCAGGTGTGTAATAAGGCCTAGCACATTAGCATGTATATTGATTGATCTAAAACGGGCCGAAAATCGCCAGATTGCTTGTGTCAAATAAGTTGCAATCAAATCGCTTTTCGTAATGACTATCATGTGCACTCTAAGACATATATTATTTATCAAAAATAACATAAGGTGTGCACGGATCTATTTTTCCCTTTTCTTTTTTTTTTATTGTTGTGAAATGACACCGTTAAACTTCAATTTTCATGACTTTTTTTTGTTAAATTTACGAAAAATGCTACAGAAATGAATCAATAAACTAAATTAAAGAAAAACAACTATTGACTTTACCCTATAGCGAAAAAAACGATGTTTACGGAAACAACAGAAAAAGATTGAGCAATAAAATCAATAAGAAGAAATACATGAATCCGGCCTGATTGAAAGTTGGCATAACTGATGCCCTTTTGACTGGCCATGTCCAACTGATTATTTATGCCGCAAAGGAGATAAACCAACTCCGAAATATGCATTTGTTTTCTGGGGGGGAAAGGGAATCTTCATCAACGAAGTTGATAAAAATAGCCAAACGTCTTTCTTTTCTTCAAAGGCCTAAACTCTTTATCGGCTATAGGTATTGCAAAAAATTATAACATAAAAGACACAATTTCAAGTCTAAAAACATATTATAACCCATCTGATATCCATATGGCGAAACAGATGTGATCAATATGTAAATGCCCAATCCCAAATGCCAAAAGAGATTAGAAAATGGTGGCAAAATATGGATGACCATGGTCTACTTGGGGCTGGTATGCATGGGAAAACTAGCGCACAAGTGGGATCTGCTGTGTTCGTTGTCGACACGCAATATGCCGCCCACTGTATCAATACCCGACTTCACCTGCGCGACATGTGCGTCAGGTCCTTTTGGATTGGTCAGCCTCACCTGTAGGCAAGGGCGGCTGTTAGAAAATGCGGGGCACGACTGCTAATTAGATGTCAGATGTAAGTTTTTCTCATGGAGCGCGATGTTGTCGTAAAAATGATTTCTTCCGCACGCAGATGGTAGGGGCGCGTTAATTTCTCCTGCAGCTGTGACGATCTGAGGTTTTTGCGATAAGATGGCATCATTTTGGCACTGGACACGTGCATTTTTGTGGGATGCTGACCACGCCATCGTATACTGCATGTAATCAATAAAACTCACGTCTAATACAATTCCCTTGGGTCGGTGAACTTTCCTTTGATTTTCTTTACCCAATTATAAAAACAAAGCCCATGTGAAAAGAAAACAATACGTCTAAGATATTTCATTTGCCTTTAATCGTGACCGTTGTTTGTTTATGTGTGAAATGTACATTTCATTAGGATATGTTTATTTTTCCTTGATCATTGTACACATATTGGATGTTTTCTCAGGTGGGGGCCAACAACAGTGCTTGAAGCCCCGTTCTTGAAGGATAACACATAGCTAGCCACCTGGGGGAAAAGTAGCATAACCAAGTAAATAAACAAACACATGCTTATTGTATCTAAATTGACATAAACATACAAAAACTATTATTGTTCACGTGCTTTTCACTGTGGCACCAAGCTGCCCATTTGATCTGGATTTGTCGAGGTCCATTTACTGGTGGCATTTACTTTAGATGTATGATAACTGAATATTCCATATCTCTTCTATGAAATCATGCAGATAAGTTAATAATTCCTATCTTGTAAAAATTGGTTGTGTCAGGCCTCCCATATTTTGAAAATTATCCAATTATACCCAAAATTTTACAAAATAGAATTTTTTCATATAATTTTTTTTATGTAAAAAAAAAGACAATCTGATCAAATTTTGTCTCCAAGTTTTTCCTTTTTTTACCACTTACAAGTACAAATTACTTTTATCTTTTTCTCATCTCTTCGCCAGGTGTCGATGGACTAAATCCACAGGCCTCAGGTACAAAATACGTCAGTCTGTCAAAGAAATGCTCTGTGGGACCCAGGGTTATATTGCCTTATAACGGCAGATTATACACATGTCCAAGACATGTCAACCCCGCTGGGCTTATTACTAATGCCCCTTGCTCAAGGAAATCGGGACTTTTCCACTTAAAACAATTAACAACTGCTATTATAATTTGTTAATGAGGCATGTCCTGATATATTGCATATTGTGATGTAATGAAGTGACAAAACTCGTGATTGTTTTTTGGGAAAAAGTTTTAATATGAATCGTAATAAAATTTTTATAAAAATACAACAAGAAAAAAAATATACATTTGTAAAAAGAAAAAAACTCAAAATAATACAGAATCGGTGGCAATTTTTTTTTCCATATACAGGATTTTAACAATGAGTTTTTTTTTTTTTAAAAAAGAAAAAGTTCTTGTTCGGCGTCGCCAAGTTCATGCTTTCTGTCCACTATGTACAGAATTCTGTCCGAGGATTGGTCACTAATTGTCCACTCGGCACAATTAAGAGTAGTAGTGACAAAAGAAAATGTAAACGTATATACAACTGAAGTCCAACGAAGGGTTGGTACTAAAATGTCACACTTCACATAAGCTGCATTTTCACCAAGGTTGGGACCGCTTTTATTTTTTCCCCCCTTTTTTTTTCCTCTGGTGACCAGCATTTTTCGTCGTGCTTGAAGTTGACCAACTCGGTTTCATCCTTGGAGTTCTCGCTTTTATTTGTTATAAGGCTCCGTTCAAATGTGGCAACTCCTGGAAAATTTGGGGTTCCAATGCTGTAATTAAATTAAACAGAAAATACTTAATAAAATTTCATTATGAATTCCAAGTGACGTCAGTAATTATCTATCTCTTTCATGGGAACAGGTGGGGGCTGTCCGATATATTAAGGAATCTTTAACTTAAACATTTTCTCACTGCACCTGTTGATACGTAGACCCACACTCGAGAGTTTTTACTTTAGATGGCGCCAGCAAGTTGAACACAACTGGGCAGAATTTTAACTTTATCTTCCCACAAATTTCTCATTTTAACCTCATTGAATATGATCAGGTTTTTTAATTCATATTTAAACATATCATTAGACAAGGGAAAAAAGTACTCACCGTTTGTTAGTTCACATCCGCAAAGGGAGACACGGGTTCACTTTACTTTGAATCGCAGGATTGTCTTGATCCATCGAGACAGCCATCTAATTAACGAGAAAATATTATTTTTATTTATTTACATAAAGAAATGAAGTCCAAATTATCATCAATTATGTTAAACACTGGGAAATCAATATCATTATCATAGACTAAGAATGTTCTTACCTAGTAAAGGCCTGAATAGTTTTTGGCTCGGGTTTTTTGAGAGGGGGCCCGGTTAAAACTGGGTAGAGGCTCGGTTAGCACAGCAGGGTTGAAGTCAAGGGCTGTCTCCAAGTCCAAAATATAATCAATCACATGTTGCAACAACTGGGTCTTGGGTAGCCTCTTGTCTTGTGGCACAGAGGTACTAATTCCTTCAGTTTAGAGAAGCACGCCTGCATTTCTGCGGCACATTTACTTTTTTCATCACTTTCATGGAATCCTTCTTCATGCCAGTTCCACTGGTCTTACACAAGGTTGAGTAATGGCTTTCATGTTTTTGCTGCGAGTTGTTGGTAATATCGATTGACTTGTTCTACGTACTAGCTCTCTCCTTGCTTAGCTTGCAAATGTTAAAAGAGGAATACGTCGTGTATAAATATTCACTTGTAATAACCGTGAGTAGATTTAGCTCCGCCTACTCCAATTTGCCATAGGCTGGGCTATTTTTTAAAGGGGTCATTGTACCGTTATCAACCAATCATTCAACAGCAAAGCCACGCCTACTGAAATCTGTGTAGTGTAAAATATTAGATTATTTTCATTGATTTATTGTTATTTCTTTAATTTTTCCCATAATCATCATATAGCTAAAAAATATAAAATCGGAAAGTTTTATAACAATTTTACTTCAAAGATACCAGTTTCAACAGGTAAAAATCAAGCCAGTTTTCAATATAAATATTTTCGCCATCGGGCGCCGCAGTGTGACTCACTCATTCTTCTTTCAACTAGTGCTATGGTCTAGGCGCCATCCAGGCGGGGCTAACGTTTTTGACGTGCCAATCCCCACAACTTCAAAGCTGCCGCCCTGAAGTAACTGATAAATTTCATTAAAATTCGTCACCTTCGGCCCCCCGATACTTCACACTCGCACACCTGCGTATTTT
>NW_026930338.1:0-41945 GCF_032062105.1 Saccostrea cuccullata
ACATTTTATGCATTATCATTGTTAAAATCGTCACGAGATAAAAACATAACTCTCAAACGTATTGAATAGTCTTAGAAATTATGGCATGTTTATGTTGAGTAGGTTCGTGTGATTAATTCTGTTTAATAGGTATTGGGGAAACACGACCATGACAACCTTGGGAAACTCATTATACTCATAGCTACAATGTACGGGTTCTTCTTGATACAAATGATTGTCAGTCTGTTCCACGGGAATCATGATCATTCTCAGGTACTGAGTTCATTGTTGCTGTTCGTTATCTCCATATCCTTCTGTTATTGCTTGAGGGGTCTGCAGAATTTCAGCCATATTTCGGTATTTCGGTGGAGTATTACAGTGTCACTTTACTCAGACAACTATGAATCTGTATATCATAATATCAAGAAATATTTCGTGTTTTCCAGATATTTATGAAAGAAAGTCAGAAATCGCAAGAGATTCATGTCTCTAAGAATGAAATAATGGAACTTGAAAATAAGGTAAGCTGAGAGAGAGAAAGAGAGAGGGAGGGGTTCCTGAAAGCAATTTTCAGTATTGCTTTTCATCACAATAGGCAAGAAAAAATGACGCCGTGCTTAACAACACCCCGAGGGAGGATAATCCGATGGAGAGACAGGAGTCTAACGAGAGTCAGAAGGACCTGACGATAGAAGAATGTCCATCAGAGTCCAACGTCTCCACGTACGATAAAGGTCGAATACCTTATACTAATCTGTTGAAGACTTAGACTTGTAATTTATTATCTTTTGACACTGTAATTGATTATCTGAGCTAATTTTCAACAGACATCATCCCCGCCGTGTGGATGGTGATAATTGGTGACTGTGTTCACAACTTTGCTGACGGTCTCGCCATTGGCGCCACCTTCACCCAGAGTTTAACAGAAGGATTGTCCACGGCTATAGCGGTGCTTTGTCACGAGATTCCACACGAGTTAGGTCAGTATTCCCCTTGTTGTGTCACTTGATACCACTAATTTACTTTCTTATTGTGACTTGTGATAGTGACACGAGATACTATACGAACTAGTTTACTAACTCTCTTGTTGTAACTTAACGGATTGTTTGGTGAGTTAGCTCCACATTAAGCTATAAAATGGACAAAACAAACAAATGGTTTACGTCACAATCACGTTAGATGATTCAACTTTTCCTTCGTCAGTTTTTCTTATTTATGTACAGTGTAGTTGTATTCAACTCTCGCCTGCTTATGGTGTTAATGTCTCTAAACTTACTCACTACTCAAGATCATACTCTGAGAACGATCATTTTTAAAATGATGCATGCTACCCACTGATAAGTTGAGGTTACAGGGATTTCAACAACCTTATTTAAAGCCCACATTTCGTAAATTCCTTGATCGTAAGAGTTTGGGTAAAGTTGCACGGAGGTCTTTGCTATAAATAGGGGATTTCGTCATATTACTTGCCGCTGGCTGCACGAAATTCTGTGTTTTATTAAGGTACGAAAGCCATGAAGGGACACGGCGATTTTTCAAAAAAGTAAATATTAATTTGAGATCTCGAATTACACAATCCGATCCCACGGATTACTAATTCGTTCCCTCGATTTATAATTCGAGATCTCGAAATACACAATCCGATCCCACGGATTACTAATTCGTTCCCTCGATTTATAATTCGAGATCTCAAATTACACAATCCGATCCCACGGATTACTAATTCGTTCCCTCAATTTAAAATTCGAGATCTCAAATTACACAATCCGATCCCACGTATTAATAATTCGAGATCACGTTTTGAAACATCAATCTTATGATTTTGGCAATCAGTGCTCGCGAATTTTTTTTACATGTATATATGTATACATGTAATGTTGGATACCTTCAAATCCAACTATTTGAATCACTTAATGCGATTCATGTATTTTGTTTCAGCAACCGCGGTCGTTCTGAACCTCTTTAATTTATAACTAATTCAACGTATATTTATTTAGATAAAAAATAATTACACAGGAGCCATATTTACTTTTACTATATTTCAATTATTCTAATATACACGTAAAACAAAACCCAGGACTTTTTTGTATAAATATCAGTATTAGAATATGGATTTGAGTCATGTTCATATAATTTTCTCATTTTGGACCGTAATATGTAATAAAAGGTAGGATGTAAACAACTACAATATTCTATTTATTAAACACGTATTGCCATATCCGATATGTACAGATAGCTGATATTAATGAAATCATGAGAAGGGTTTACATTCCGAGGGAACGAATTGTTTAAAATGAGAGAATGAACAAGAAACATATTGACGCAAGCGTCAAAAATCGGCCGCAAACCAATTTATGTAACCGTTGAAATTATTTTAGAAAATGAAATTTGCAGTTTTTTTTTTAAATTTCTTATATTTTCAGCTAAAATATCCTCGTGACACGAAAAAAAAAAATGCATGCGACAATGCCGATTTTCTTCATGAATAATGCATGTACAATATTACATGTATAGGCAATATAATATGTGCATAGTCCTCTGCGTCTCTGCACTCAGTTTGGTATAACTTAACGAACTCTTGTGAGTTTGCTGTTTAAGTAGTTTTTACATAAAACATACAAAACTAAAGTTTAAACTTAGCTATAGTTCTACCTTAATAAAAACGCAACAAATATATAATATGTGGGGCTCCTCGCGCTCTCTCTCTCTCTCTCTCTTAGAGGATGTTAAACCACCCCTCCCCCTCCCCCGAACTCCTTCTAGATCCACCACTACATTACTTCTCTTTCAATCTCTTTGTTTTGGTGTTGAGATGTGGCGGGAAAGCGTTGTATCGTAGTCTCCTGGACGAACATGTCTTAATATTCTTTACTTTTAAGAAATCAATATTTCATTATATTTTTGAAAAACATCTATAGGAAATGTTCAAATATACACTTCATTTCAAATAAATACAGCAGATCATGTTTTAAAAAGAGAAAGTAAAATTGTTGATTAACAACGCGGTCTTTGTTTTAAACTATGCCTTACACTCGTGCCAATTTTCTCCGCACTTCTGTTATATCAGAGTTTGTCAATCAGGATTGGATGAAATATTTACCCCATTATTTATAAAATTTAATTTTACGATTATTGTGCTTTTTCTAAACATTTAGACAATCTTTGTTTAATATTGACTCGCCAGCGATATGAACATGATGAATGATCAATATTTTTATTTAAATTGTTAACTCCGCAGAAACGCACAGCGACTTAAAACTTTCATATCATATAACCGACCGCCTCCTGGCGGCCGGTAATAATAATCCGAGATAATGGATTATTTTATTTGAGGGAACAAATTGATAATGTGTGAGAACGAATTGATAATCCATGGGAACGGATTGGGTATTTCGAGATCTCGAATTATAAATCGAGGGAACGAATAGGTAATCAGTGGGAACGGATTGTGTAATTCGAGATCTCAAATTCATTTTTACTTTTTTGAAAAATCGACGTGTCCCTTCACGGCTTTCGTATTAAGGGGAATTTGCCATCTTGCTTGCCACTGGTTTCGCAGATTTCTTTGTTTTATGAACGAAATTTCGTCACCTTGTTTCCCATTACTTCAGGCGGTTTATTATGTTCCCCAAACGAAGTTGGGGAACATATTGTTTTTACTCTGTTTCTTATTATTATTATTATTTTTCTTCTTCTTCCTGGGTACTTTTTTGTCCGCGAGTGATCTTGTAAGTTGTTCACCCGAAGTAGGTAAAACCTTTTTAGGGTTAGTAGACATGTTATGTAGATTTGCGGAATCAAGGTCATTTTGCGCGCACGTGCTTGCAAGAGCGAGCACGTGCAACACGTTAAATGGCCAATATAATGTATATTGCCTTAACTTTTCTATTTCTTGATGAAATGCTTTGAAACTCATAAAGTAAGGATATATTAGTAGTATAGACAAGATGACATGGTCAAAATAGCAAGATCTCACGCGCATGCACGTGCGCTTCGCTCTGATTGGCTAAAACTAAAGTCTCAATATCTTTCTTGTTTTTTGACGAAATCCTTTGAAATTTTGAACATAGCCATGCATTACGATATCCTACAACATGATATATAGCAATTATCATGAAAACACGTGTATGCACGTGCGATGCAATCTGATTGGCTGAAACTTTAAAAAGCTATAACTCCCTTGTTTTTCAACCAACCAGGATGAGATTTAGAACACAGACAGACATAATAGACTCCTACAAGAACTTATAGTCATCATGCACATGCATGCACGCGCGTGCACGTGCGCTTTGCTCTGATTAGCTGAAACAAAAATCTCAATATCTTACTTGTTTTTTGACAAAATACTTTCAATTTTTAAACATAAGCATGCCTTAAGACGTCCTAAAATATGATATATAAAAATTTTCAAGAAACCACGCTCATGCATGTGTGCTGCGATCTGATTGGCTTAAACTTTAAATGCCTATAACTTTTTTGATTCTCAACAAAACAGGATGAAATTTAGAATATGAATAGATATGACGGATTCCTACATTATGCTACTATCAAACTTGAATGCAAGGAGATGCATGCACGTGTGCGCGCGCAATGCGTTAAATGACCGATTTACTTGATATAGTCGTAAATTTTTTATGAAACGTTTTGAAATTCAAAGAATAGAAACATATTAAAAGTGTAGTCACGATGATATGGCTTTCATGCATTGCATCTGCGCGCGCGTGCAATGCTCAAGTGACTAGTATACTTGATATGGCCGTTAGTTTTATATTTCTTTATTAAATGTTTTGATGACCTTGACCTTTGACCCTGACCCAAAGGTCACAATTCAGCCCAAGTTCGTAGATGTATTTACAAATCTGACTTTAACAAATGCTTAGAATAAATAAGTCAACCCCCCCCCCCTTCTCCTTAAAAAAAAAAAATCAATAGCAAGATAAAAAATTTCTCTGAAAATCAATCGACACCTCGAATCGACATAAAATTTCACTTAAGGTGCAGAAAAGACTTCATAGAAAGTTTCCTGAAAGTCATTGGCCATTGGCCATTGGCGCCACCTTCACCCAGAGTTTAACAGAAGGATTGTCCACGGCTATAGCGGTGCTTTGTCACGAGATTCCACACGAGTTAGGTCAGTATTCCCCTTGTTGTGTCACTTGATACCACTAATTTACTTTCTTATTGTGACTTGTGATAGTGACACGAGATACTATACGAACTAGTTTACTAACTCTCTTGTTGTAACTTAACGGATTGTTTGGTGAGTTAGCTCCACATTAAGCTATAAAATGGACAAAACAAACAAATGGTTTACGTCACAATCACGTTAGATGATTCAACTTTTCCTTCGTCAGTTTTTCTTATTTATGTACAGTGTAGTTGTATTCAACTCTCGCCTGCTTATGGTGTTAATGTCTCTAAACTTACTCACTACTCAAGATCATACTCTGAGAACGATCATTTTTAAAATGATGCATGCTACCCACTGATAAGTTGAGGTTACAGGGATTTCAACAACCTTATTTAAAGCCCACATTTCGTAAATTCCTTGATCGTAAGAGTTTGGGTAAAGTTGCACGGAGGTCTTTGCTATAAATAGGGGATTTCGTCATATTACTTGCCGCTGGCTGCACGAAATTCTGTGTTTTATTAAGGTACGAAAGCCATGAAGGGACACGGCGATTTTTCAAAAAAGTAAATATTAATTTGAGATCTCGAATTACACAATCCGATCCCACGGATTACTAATTCGTTCCCTCGATTTATAATTCGAGATCTCGAAATACACAATCCGATCCCACGGATTACTAATTCGTTCCCTCGATTTATAATTCGAGATCTCAAATTACACAATCCGATCCCACGGATTACTAATTCGTTCCCTCAATTTAAAATTCGAGATCTCAAATTACACAATCCGATCCCACGTATTAATAATTCGAGATCACGTTTTGAAACATCAATCTTATGATTTTGGCAATCAGTGCTCGCGAATTTTTTTTACATGTATATATGTATACATGTAATGTTGGATACCTTCAAATCCAACTATTTGAATCACTTAATGCGATTCATGTATTTTGTTTCAGCAACCGCGGTCGTTCTGAACCTCTTTAATTTATAACTAATTCAACGTATATTTATTTAGATAAAAAATAATTACACAGGAGCCATATTTACTTTTACTATATTTCAATTATTCTAATATACACGTAAAACAAAACCCAGGACTTTTTTGTATAAATATCAGTATTAGAATATGGATTTGAGTCATGTTCATATAATTTTCTCATTTTGGACCGTAATATGTAATAAAAGGTAGGATGTAAACAACTACAATATTCTATTTATTAAACACGTATTGCCATATCCGATATGTACAGATAGCTGATATTAATGAAATCATGAGAAGGGTTTACATTCCGAGGGAACGAATTGTTTAAAATGAGAGAATGAACAAGAAACATATTGACGCAAGCGTCAAAAATCGGCCGCAAACCAATTTATGTAACCGTTGAAATTATTTAGAAAATGAAATTTGCAGTTTTTTTTTTAAATTTCTTATATTTTCAACTAAAATATCCTCGTGACACGAAAAAAAAATGCATGCGACAATGCCGATTTTCTTCATGAATAATGCATGTACAATATTACATGTATAGGCAATATAATATGTGCATAGTCCTCTGCGTCTCTGCACTCAGTTTGGTATAACTTAACGAACTCTTGTGAGTTTGCTGTTTAAGTAGTTTTTACATAAAACATACAAAACTAAAGTTTAAACTTAGCTATAGTTCTACCTTAATAAAAACGCAACAAATATATAATATGTGGGGCTCCTCGCGCTCTCTCTCTCTCTCTTAGAGGATGTTAAACCACCCCTCCCCCTCCCCCGAACTCCTTCTAGATCCACCACTACATTACTTCTCTTTCAATCTCTTTGTTTTGGTGTTGAGATGTGGCGGGAAAGCGTTGTATCGTAGTCTCCTGGACGAACATGTCTTAATATTCTTTACTTTTAAGAAATCAATATTTCATTATATTTTTGAAAAACATCTATAGGAAATGTTCAAATATACACTTCATTTCAAATAAATACAGCAGATCATGTTTTAAAAAGAGAAAGTAAAATTGTTGATTAACAACGCGGTCTTTGTTTTAAACTATGCCTTACACTCGTGCCAATTTTCTCCGCACTTCTGTTATATCAGAGTTTGTCAATCAGGATTGGATGAAATATTTACCCCATTATTTATAAAATTTAATTTTACGATTATTGTGCTTTTTCTAAACATTTAGACAATCTTTGTTTAATATTGACTCGCCAGCGATATGAACATGATGAATGATCAATATTTTTATTTAAATTGTTAACTCCGCAGAAACGCACAGCGACTTAAAACTTTCATATCATATAACCGACCGCCTCCTGGCGGCCGGTAATAATAATCCGAGATAATGGATTATTTTATTTGAGGGAACAAATTGATAATGTGTGAGAACGAATTGATAATCCATGGGAACGGATTGGGTATTTCGAGATCTCGAATTATAAATCGAGGGAACGAATAGGTAATCAGTGGGAACGGATTGTGTAATTCGAGATCTCAAATTCATTTTTACTTTTTTGAAAAATCGACGTGTCCCTTCACGGCTTTCGTATTAAGGGGAATTTGCCATCTTGCTTGCCACTGGTTTCGCAGATTTCTTTGTTTTATGAACGAAATTTCGTCACCTTGTTTCCCATTACTTCAGGCGGTTTATTATGTTCCCCAAACGAAGTTGGGGAACATATTGTTTTTACTCTGTTTTTTATTATTATTATTTTTCTTCTTCTTCCTGGGTACTTTTTTGTCCGCGAGTGATCTTGTAAGTTGTTCACCCGAAGTAGGTAAAACCTTTTTAGGGTTAGTAGACATGTTATGTAGATTTGCGGAATCAAGGTCATTTTGCGCGCACGTGCTTGCAAGAGCGAGCACGTGCAACACGTTAAATGGCCAATATAATGTATATTGCCTTAACTTTTCTATTTCTTGATGAAATGCTTTGAAACTCATAAAGTAAGGATATATTAGTAGTATAGACAAGATGACATGGTCAAAATAGCAAGATCTCACGCGCATGCACGTGCGCTTCGCTCTGATTGGCTAAAACTAAAGTCTCAATATCTTTCTTGTTTTTTGACGAAATCCTTTGAAATTTTGAACATAGCCATGCATTACGATATCCTACAACATGATATATAGCAATTATCATGAAAACACGTGTATGCACGTGCGATGCAATCTGATTGGCTGAAACTTTAAAAAGCTATAACTCCCTTGTTTTTCAACCAACCAGGATGAGATTTAGAACACAGACAGACATAATAGACTCCTACAAGAACTTATAGTCATCATGCACATGCATGCACGCGCGTGCACGTGCGCTTTGCTCTGATTAGCTGAAACAAAAATCTCAATATCTTACTTGTTTTTTGACAAAATACTTTAAATTTTAAAATATAATCGTGCTTTAAGACGTTCTAAACTATGATATATAAAAATTTTCAAGAAACCAAGCCCATGCACGTGTGATGCGATCTGATTGGCTTAAACTTTAAATGCCTATAACTTTTTTGATTCTCAACAAAACAGGATGAAATTTAGAATATGAATAGATATGACGGATTCCTACATTATGCTACTATCAAACTTGAATGCAAGGAGATGCATGCACGTGTGCGCGCGCAATGCGTTAAATGACCGATTTACTTGATATAGTCGTAAATTTTTTATGAAACGTTTTGAAATTCAAAGAATAGAAACATATTAAAAGTGTAGTCACGATGATATGGCTTTCATGCATTGCATCTGCGCGCGCGTGCAATGCTCAAGTGACTAGTATACTTGATATGGCCGTTAGTTTTATATTTCTTTATTAAATGTTTTGATGACCTTGACCTTTGACCCTGACCCAAAGGTCACAATTCAGCCCAAGTTCGTAGATGTATTTACAAATCTGACTTTAACAAATGCTTAGAATAAATAAGTCAAACCCCCCCCCCCTTCTCCTTAAAAAAAAAAAATCAATAGCAAGATAAAAAATTTCTCTGAAAATCAATCGACACCTCGAATCGACATAAAATTTCACTTAAGGTGCAGAAAAGACTTCATAGAAAGTTTCCTGAAAGTTTTACGGTAAGTCTCTAAAGTATATAGAATTTATGAATTTTTACGGCATAAATTACAAATTCTGTCGTGTTTGAAATTTAAGTGCAGACGAACAAAGATATGATATAAACCTTATAAAGCCTATTTCTCCAGATGACATTAATAGCATTCAATTCTACTGATATGAATTTATATTTTAATACCAAGCATTCTTCTTTTATTTTACCTTTGAAATTTATCTGAATTTTTTTTAGAATTACGCAATCCCCCGAAATAGCGAGTTTTGGTATATTAAAAAGCAATACACGTTTCTTTCCCGTAAAACATCAGGTATTTGAATTCATGAAAAAAATATTAATGAAGGGGTGTTAAACAATACCTGTCACATTAGCTGGCACCAAAAAACCAGGGTACGTACACGACATTTTCTGATTTTTTTGCATCTGCAAATAAGGCTACCCTCAAATCCACGTGTTTTCAATGTCTTTATAAACATCTCAAAAGCACCCCAGGAAGTAGCCTCCTATACCCTGAGAAAATAGTTCCTGTCTAAACACTTTATTTATTTACAGAGTAGATAAAATTTCCTAGGCACATGTACCAGAGTTGTCAAAATGACCTGGAAGGGAATAAAAAAAAAAACTCTCAAAAGAAAGGAAAATCGGCCTTATATGTATGGCACTACAATTGACTAAGTTCATTTTGAATGGTCAATTACCGGTGTGGTACCCTTACATGTAGTTGCCTGTACCCAGTCCTGTCTTTCTGAATTAAACCAACTCCGAGCCCGATGTAAAAATCCTAGTAGAGAAATGAGAATTTGAATTTTGCTGTCTTATTATGTTCCCCAAACGAAGTTGGGGAACATATTGTTTTACTCTGTTTCTTATTATTATGTTCCCCAAACGGAGTTTGGGAACATATTGTTTTTACTCGGTTTCTTATTATTAAGGTCTTCCGTCTTCACGGAAGACCTTATAGTGATTCCACTGTTTCTTATTAAGGTCTTCCGTCTTCACGGAAGACCTTATAGTTATTGCTCTGTTTCTTATTATTATTATTATTATTATTTTTCTGACACGATTTCTCGAAAACTACTGGATAGAATTACATGAAATTTTCAGGAAAGATGTGTTGTAAGATATTCTTGAAAGTTCCAAGACAGTTTTTGGAAATTCCTCTCTGGTGCCAAGTTTTGGACCATTTTCCTGATTTTAAAACGACATTTTGTCCACGATTAAACTAAAAAACGGTAAAAGATATCAATGTGAAACTTTCAGAGTTTATAGATGATGATCAATACTTTCCAGGACGCAACTTTATGTTCGTCGTCAGTACTTCCTGTCGCTACCGGAAGCCAATTCAAAAAGTCCAAATTTTCAACTTTCTTTGTTTTTCAATATTTTTCATTTATTTTTGGAATATTAATAGAGGCACTTCTATTGATGCTTACTATATAAGTTGTTTTAATATTGGTTAATCTGAACTTTAGATATTAATATTTGAAAATCTGAAGCGGGCCAAAGATGGCGGCTGTCTCTGTGAACTCCGCCATTTCGCGAGTAGGGGTTTATGGAGGCAGCTGAGCGTTTGACTAAATGATACATGAAAAGTAAAAAAACTACTTGGACTTTCACGTAGTAGTACGCTGCAATTCAGTTTCAATCTTAAAGCTTAATTTCCGTTTCACTGCTTTAGTGTAATTGGGCTAGATACGTGTGTACAATGTGTTAAATATACTTTCTTAAAGTCGAAATAAAATAAAGGCGATAAGAAGTTGTTTTATTTGATATTTAATTTCATTGAAGCTATCACACCTATTTGATAGATCAGTCCAAAGGAAAGGCACGAATACTTACTCGTGCTGGTTGGCGCCAGATTATGAATAGTGACCCGCCTTTTATGATTCTTAGACAGGTGTACTGTTGCAGGTGTACTGTATACACAACTATATTTAGAGCAGTATTCAAAATTTATTAGTTTTTTAAGAAACGTAACCACTGTGTTTCCCATGCACACTTGTGTCATATTAAACTAATACAAAAGAAAGAAATAAGAAAACCTTTTTTAAATAAGATCGATTAATGGAGTTTATATTAACATTTTTTTCTCAATAATCTGATTCAAGTTGTTGAACATAAATGGTACCTGCTACCTTGATGTAGGGTGAATCATGTTTTTCGGCGAACCATTTCAACCTTTTCGTGAAAGTGTAACTAATCAGCATAGTTCACTTTGGGGATAAACGAGAAATAAAAAAAAGTTTAAAATTATAGTCACTTCACTGCTTTTGTGTTACTTACCTATATAATGTTTACAATGAGTTAAATATATTTCCTAAACCTCGAATTAAGGCTAGAAGAACATTCTTTTTTCTTAATTTCATTGAAGCTATCACACCTATTTAATAGATCAGTCCAAAGAAAAGGCACGAAGATTTAGTCGTGGCGTTTGGTGCCTTCTATTATTTTTAGACAGGTGTACTGTTGCAAAAGTATAGACAAGTACATTTAGAGCAGTACTCCCAATAGCGAAAGAAAAAAAGGCGCCACGATTTACTCGTGACGTTATGCGGGAAATTGTGAATGGCCTGCACATGGGCGTAGGAAGCAAATTGAAAGGGGGGCAAATCGAAAGTGAGGGGGCTAAAGCAATAAAAAAAAAGTAAATCCCAATTTCAATACCTAAATAATATCTTTTTTCCGACGCCAATGGAGATTGACGAGTGCAGAAGTAAATAGAAGTGCAGAGAAAGATTATATCAACATGCCTTAATATGAAATCGCATGGGAAAGAGTTAAGTTCATATAGAATAAATGAAGTAAAAGCCAGCTCCATTCGATAATTCTACACCAGTGGCGGATTCAGGATTCTTGAGAAAAAAGGACCAGTTTGTGGTCAGGATAGGGGCCCACAGCCATACCAAAATAATTATTTATTAAATCTATATATATTTTGGACACATACTTGAGAGACCAGGACTAGAGAGAACTGTAGCTCTCCAGTAAAATATATTGACAGACCGGAGAGTTACAGTGCCACCCATTGAAAAAGAAAGTGTATATTCATTGCGCACGTGTGCTGTTTCTCGATTTATTTTGGTGTATATTTAAACTCAAAATATTACACACTAGCTGTGTATTCCTAACATATTTCTTCACTACAGTACTTCCATAATAAAATTCCAAAATAGCCCCCTCCACCAAAAAGTTGTTACAAACCTTCTGGGTCTAAACTTATGACCTTCGAAAAATTTCGCCTGTTTGGGCCTATAGATACAACCATTTGGAGTCTGAAGACAATTGGGTTCACCGCACTTACTTTAATAACAGTTTCCAATCATGAAATTCAATTATCCCCACAAACCATGTATATTTACAGCAGTACGAAAAAAGCGGGAAAAAAACCTCCTTGTGACCAAACTTTTGAATCACTTTTCAGCTCGATTTTACGAGGGTTTTCTTCCTGAATCGGACGGAAGACCTCTCGTTGCTCGCAACGAGATCGTATCTAGTTATTCTTATTATTAAGGTCTTCCGTTTCCAACGGAAGACCTTATTGTTTTCGTTCGGTTTCTTTTTCCCTATTATTATTATTATTATTATTATTTTTTTTTTCTTACCGATTTTTGTGCACGCAAGTTCTCGTAAACGGCTCGGTCGATTTTCACGAAACTTTCAGATCTGATAGATATTGGTCTGAACCTTATTGGAAATTTTTTATAAGTACGTCGTCACTTCCGGTCGTGAGATATGGACGATTTACTGATTTTAAGAGGGTCAGCTTGTCCGGGCAATCACTAAAAAACGAATGAAGATATTGACTTGAGATTTTCAGTGAAGGTAGAGGAAGGATTGCTAAATTGCTTTTTTGAGTCTATATCTTTCCAGCGCAAAAGGCGTTGAAGCTTGCCTGAGCTCGTTATAATTATTATTTTTCTGACCATCAAATTTTGTGCACGTGATTTCTTGAAGACTACTGGATGGATTTTTATGAAATTTGCAGGAACAATGTGTTTCTATCTGCAGTTATTATATCCTAGAGATTTTTTGGAAATTCCTTTCTGGTGCCAAGTTACGGACAATTTTCTGATTTTAAATTGACATTTTGTTCGCGGATAATCTAAAGAACGGTAAAAGATATCACTGTGAAACTTTCAGGGATTATAGATCGTGATAAGTACTATCCAAGACGCGATCTTTTGTACGTCGTCTCTACTTCCTGTCGTAACGGCATGCAAAGAAAAAAAGTCAAATTTTAAAACTTTTTTTGTTTTTCAATATTTTCAAATCATATTTGTATGGTTGATAGAAACATTTCTCATTAGGCTGAATATATAATTTGTTTGTAAATTGATGAATTCGAACTCGAGATATTAACATTCAAAAGTCTGAAGCGGGATCTTAATGGCGGCGGTCTCTGTCAATTCCGACATTTCGCAATAGGGGTTTACAGAGGCAGCCGAGCGTTTGCTTGAACGAAAGTAACATAAGGAGCAATGAAATGTGTAGGGATACTTGGATTGTCACGTCGTAGGTTCGTTGCAATTCGGTGTCAAACTACATTTATTATCCAAGGTCTACTTACAAGTCTTCTTTAATTGGTTTTGGTTGTTTCTCAAAGTAGAAATAGAAAAGAATTAATGTGCAAATGAAGTACAATATCTATATCTTTTGTTTTGCATCACGGTAACACATAGCTTAAATCATAGTTATAATTAATAGTTTTTCAAGAATGTAGCAAGTAAAAAACGTGACCACTGTTTTCTAATGCACACTTGTGTCATATTAAATCAATAGAAAGGACAACTGTTACAATAAGAAAATATTTTATTTTTAAAGATAACAATTTTTCAAAGACCGTTTAATTGACCTATATAAACATTTTATTTTCTCAATGCAAGTTATTGAACATAATGGAATCTTATTTCTTGACCCTCGTAGGGCGATCGAGGCATTTTTTTTCGGTGAAACATACCACCTTTTTCATGAAAGTGTAAGTAATCGGAATAGTCAACTTTCGTGATTGAAAATTGAAAAATTAACCATTCATAGCTGTTTCACTGCTTTAGTGTTATTTGCCTATATACGATTGATTGATTGATTGTATACTGTTTAACGTCCCTCTCCAGAATATTTCACTGATATGAACGTTCCAAGACGGCACCACTCGTTGCGTTTTGCCGAAATTGAAGGGCTGCAAATTCCAAGACAGATTTGTTGGAATTATATGTACATACAAGTGAAGTAAGAGTAGTTGTTCCATTGACCCGTTTCAATTACCAGTGTGTCCAAAATATGTTTAATCCATTTTCAGCTCGATTTTATGGATTATTTTTAAATCGGACGGAAGACTCGTTGCTCGCAACTCGTTGCTCGCAACTTTAGTTATTATTCTTTTTTAGCCACACCGATTTTGTGCACGCGATTTCTCAAAAACGGCTCAATGGATTTCCATGAAACTTTCAGGACTTATGTATCATTACTTGAACCTCATGCATTTTTTTCCGATGTGATGACATCACTTCCGGTTTGGAGATATTGTCGATTTTATGATTTTTGAAATGTACATACAATAATGGCTCAAGTAATGAAACTTTCAGGTACCAAATAGATATGTATAAGGTATTTCATTTTTATCGGAAGTGCCGCACGTCGGCGCTCGCTATGGCCGAAAATTTTCGCGAATTTAAAAATTTGACACATCTTTTCCGATATCTTTTTACCTGGAAATATTTTGTTAAAACATATAGAACAAAAGAAATGTAGAATTTCAAGATCTTTCAAATGTATCTTTAAAAAGGGCTGACCCCTAAAATTTAGGGCCTAGAGGTAAAGTTTTTCCTTTATATCTCAAAAAGTATTGAGAATTTGTAATACATCAAAGAAGCAAAGTTGTTCAAAATGTCAAGCTTAATCTAGTGTTGTCATTAAAATGCGTCCGACGTCGTCACTTCCGGCCAAACCGGAAATAGTCGAAAACGCGTATTTTTGCCGTTCAGTGGTCTCTGGGAGGAGAAATAAATTTTTCGTCTGTCGTCGCTTCCGGTCAAACCGGAAGTAGCAAAAATGGCTTATTTTAGCATAAATTAACATAAATTAAGGTGATTTATACATTGTTGAGCGTTATTTTTCGGAAAGTTCTTCCGGTCAAACAGGACGGAAGACCTACTCGTTGCTTTGCAACGAGCTTTGCTCTAGTTATTATTATTAAGGTCTTCCGTCTCCAACGGAAGACCTTCTTGTTTTCGTTCGGTTTCTTTTTTATTATTATTATTATTATTCTTCCAACCGATTTTGTGCAAGCGATTTCTCAGAGATGGCTCGTCCGATTTCTACCAAACTTTCAGATCTGAAAGATATTCAATTGATCTTGATAGGTTTTTTTCCTTTTTGATTATCTCACTTCCGGTCGTGAGATATGGACGATTTTCTGATTTTCAGAGGGTCGGCTTGTCCGGGAAACTCCTCCGAAACGACTTAAGATATGGACTTGAGATTTTTAGGGAAAATAGAGGAAGGTTTGGTGAGTTGTAATTGGGTCTCCAAATCTTTCTAGCGCAAAAGGCACCGAAGTTCGGTAGGGCCGAAAAAATGTCTCAGAAATATCTCACAAAATTTGACGCATTTTGTCTCATATCTTCACTCCTGTTCATAATTTGTTAAAACATATTGAAGACAAAATATTCAATATCGCAAGACCTTTCATTTGATATAAAAAAAATAGGGCTGACCCTTCAAATTAGGGGCTAAGAGGGGCCAAAAGTTTTTTATCTATAACTCTCTAATGATCAATTCTTTGTTATACATTATTGATCAAAAGTATTCATCTTAACAATTAGATTATAACTATCTAAGTTGTTTGAAAATTGGCTTATCTGAATTCTAGATATTAATATTTGAAAATCTGAAGCGGGCCCCAGATGGCGGCTGTCTTTGTCAATTCCGCCATTTCGCAATTGGGGTTTATGGAGGCAGCTGAGCGTTTGATTAAACCATTCTGACATACGAATGCATGAAATGTAAACAAAACTACTTGGACTTTCACGTAGTAGTACGTTGCAATTCAGTGTCGATCTTAACACTTAATTTCCGTTTCACTACTTAAGTGTAACTGGGCTAGATACGATATATGTAATGTGTACAAAGACTTTTTAAACGTCGAAATAAAATAAAGGCGATAAGAACGTTTTATTTATTTTATTTTCAATTTAATAAAAGTTCAAAGAAAATGCGCGAATATTTACTCCTGGCGTTTGGCGCAAATTATTAATAGTGACCCGCCTTTTATGATTCTTAGACAGGTGTACTGTTGCAAAAGTATACACACAAGTATATTTAGAGCAGTACTCCCAAAAGCTTAATGGTTTGCGCGTTGGGGATAAAACAGAAAAAGGCGACATGGGTTCAATCCTCTTTGCGACCAAAATTTTGAATCTTTTTCTGTGATATTCATGGCATAAGTAAAGGCCCCTATTTGCTGATTTAACGTATAATCAGTTTCTTGATTTGATAAAGAAGAAATTAAATATCTTTGAATGTCTTAGAACTTTCGCAAGCGTAGGTTCAACGTTTTCTTAAACACTAAAAAATATTCATTTCATTTTCTCATAAATAGGCTGCGTTAATACACATGGTGCCAATGTGCAGGTAAGGTCTTCCCCGTGATGGGGAATGGACCTGTAGAAAACCTTCTCTGGTTCTGCAGAGTCGAGTTTTTAGCAAATAAAATGTATGAAAATGCACGAATATTTACTCGTGGCGTTTGGCGCATATTATTGATAGTGACCCGCCTTTTATGATTCTTAGACAGGTGTACTGTTGCAAAAGTATACACACAAGTATATTTAGAGCAGTACTCCCAAAAGCTTTATGGTTTGCGCGTTGGGGATAAAACAGAAAAAGGCGACATGGGTTCAATCCTCTTTGCGACCAAAATTTTGAATCACTTTTCAGCTCGATTATACGAGATTTTTTTTCCTGAATCGGACGGAAGACCTCTCGTTGCTAGCAACGAGATCGTTTCTAGTTATTATTATTATTATTTTTTTTTTGACAAAATTTTGTGCAGGCGATTTCTCGAAAACTATTCAGCGGTTTTTCATGAAACTTTCACAAAATATGTGTCATTATATGAAGTTGTTACATCCGAAGAGAAATTTGGAAAATTCGCTTCTGGTGCCAAGTTATGGACAATTTCCTGATTTTAAAATGCGATTTTGTCGCCCCTTTTTTTATCGAAAATGGCTAAGGATATGAACTGGAGACTTATTGGAGATGATAGATTATGATTTTCTGGTTTGCAGAATCGCCTTTTCGTGGGTCGTCAATACTTCCGGTTGTTACGAAATGCAAATTTAAAAAAATTGAATTTTCTAATTTTTTTGTTTTTCAGTATTTTTCATTTATTTTTGGTATGTTAATAGAAACCCTCTCTATTATGCTTACTATCTAATTTGTTTGAATATTTATAAATCTATACTCTAGATATTAGCATTCAGAAATCTGAAGCGGGTCCAAAATGGCGGCTGTCTCTGTCAACGCCGACATTTCGCAATAGGGGTTTACGGAGGCAGCCGAGCGTTTGCTTGAACGAAAGTAACATAAGGATGAATGAAATGTAAAGGAATACTTAGATTGTCACGTCGTAGTTACGTTGCAGTTCTGTGTCAAACTAACGTCTCCTATAATTGGTTTTGACTGGTTCTCAAAGTAGAAAAAGAAAAGACTAAATGTGCAAATGAAATTCGATACCTTATATCTTTTATGCATCACGGAAAAACAGATCTTAAATCATACTTATAAATAATACTTTCTCAAAAAAGAATATCGATTAATATTGAAAGTTCAGATCTTAACCACTGTTTTTCCTATGCACACTTGTGTCATATTAAACTAATAAATAAGAGAGAAATAAGAAAACGAGTTTTTAAAGATCTCTTCATGGAGTTTATTTTAGAATTCTTGTCTCAAAGGCCTGATTCAAGTTATTGAGCATAAATGATATCTGATTCCTTGACCGTCGTAGGGCGAGCCATGTTTTTCGACCTCTTTCGATTAACTTATCGGGATAGTTCACTTTGGGGATAAACAGGAAATTGAAAAAAGTTAAAAATTCATAACAGTTTCATCGCTTTAGTGTTACATGCATATATACAATATGGAATTTGAAAAATGTGTTAAAAATATTTTCTAAACCTCGAATCTAAGGCTATAAGAACGTTTTTTTTAATTTCATTGAAGCTATCACACCTATTTAATAGAACATTCCAAGAAAAGGCGCGAAGATTAACTCCTGGCGTTTGGAGCTAAATTTTGAATAGTGACCAACTTTCATACTTTTAAGAGAGAGGCACTGCTTCGTAGAGTAGATGTCCCAATTGTGTAATATTTAGTGCGTTGGAATTTTATGCTGGCGACTTGGGTTCGATCCCCTTGTGTGCAAATCTTTTTTACATTTTCAGCTCGATTTTACGTTTTCTTTCCGGAATCGGACGGAAGACCTCTCGTTGCTCGCAACGAGTTTCATCTAGTTAAGGTCTTCCGTCTTCACGGAAGACCTTATAGCGATTCTATTGTTTATTATTAAGGTCTTCCGTCTCCAACGGAAGACCTTCTTGTTTTCGTTCGGTTTCTTTTTCCCTATTATTATTATTATTCTTCCAACCGATTTTGTGCAAGCGATTTCTCAGAGATGGCTCGTCCGATTTCTACCAAACTTTCAGATCTGAAAGATATTCAATTGATCTTGATAGGTTTTTTTCCTTTTTGATTATCTCACTTCCGGTCGTGAGATATGGACGATTTTCTGATTTTTAGAGGGTCGGCTTGTCCGGGAAACTCCTCCGAAACGACTTAAGATATGGACTTGAGATTTTTAGGGAAAATAGAGGAAGGTTTGGTGAGTTGTAATTGGGTCTCCAAATCTTTCTAGCGCAAAAGGCACCGAAGTTCGGTAGGGCCAAAAAAATGTCTCAGAAATATCTCACAAAATTTTACGCATTTTGTCTCATATCTTCACTCCTGTTCATAATTTGTTAAAACATATTGAAGACAAAATATTCAATATCGCAAGACCTTTCATTTGATATAAAAAAAAT
The DNA here is from genome assembly GCF_032062105.1 of Saccostrea cuccullata. NCBI lineage: Eukaryota > Metazoa > Mollusca > Bivalvia > Ostreida > Ostreidae > Saccostrea > Saccostrea cuccullata. The sequence continues at coordinate 19,231 of NW_026930338.1, forward strand.
AGGGCTGACCCTTCAAATTAGGGGCTAAGAGGGGCCAAAAGTTTTTTATCTATAACTCTCTAATGATCAATTCTTTGTTATACATTATTGATCAAAAGTATTCATCTTAACAATTAGATTATAACTATCTAAGTTGTTTGAAAATTGGCTTATCTGAATTCTAGATATTAATATTTGAAAATCTGAAGCGGGCCCCAGATGGCGGCTGTCTTTGTCAATTCCGCCATTTCGCAATTGGGGTTTATGGAGGCAGCTGAGCGTTTGATTAAACCATTCTGACATACGAATGCATGAAATGTAAACAAAACTACTTGGACTTTCACGTAGTAGTACGTTGCAATTCAGTGTCGATCTTAACACTTAATTTCCGTTTCACTACTTAAGTGTAACTGGGCTAGATACGATATATGTAATGTGTACAAAGACTTTTTAAACGTCGAAATAAAATAAAGGCGATAAGAACGTTTTATTTATTTTATTTCATAAAAGTTCAAAGAAAATGCGCGAATATTTACTCCTGGCGTTTGGCGCAAATTATTAATAGTGACCCGCCTTTTATGATTCTTAGACAGGTGTACTGTTGCAAAAGTATACACACAAGTATATTTAGAGCAGTACTCCCAAAAGCTTAATGGTTTGCGCGTTGGGGATAAAACAGAAAAAGGCGACATGGGTTCAATCCTCTTTGCGACCAAAATTTTGAATCTTTTTCTGTGATATTCATGGCATAAGTAAAGGCCCCTATTTGCTGATTTAACGTATAATCAGTTTCTTGATTTGATAAAGAAGAAATTAAATATCTTTGAATGTCTTAGAACTTTCGCAAGCGTAGGTTCAACGTTTTCTTAAACACTAAAAAATATTCATTTCATTTTCTCATAAATAGGCTGCGCGGGTAATACACATGGTGCCAATGTGCAGGTAAGGTCTTCCCCGTGATGGGGAATGGACCTGTAGAAAACCTTCTCTGGTTCTGCAGAGTCGAGTTTTTAGCAAATAAAATGTATGAAAATGCACGAATATTTACTCGTGGCGTTTGGCGCATATTATTGATAGTGACCCGCCTTTTATGATTCTTAGACAGGTGTACTGTTGCAAAAGTATACACACAAGTATATTTAGAGCAGTACTCCCAAAAGCTTTATGGTTTGCGCGTTGGGGATAAAACAGAAAAAGGCGACATGGGTTCAATCCTCTTTGCGACCAAAATTTTGAATCACTTTTCAGCTCGATTTTACGAGATTTTTTTTTCCTGAATCGGACGGAAGACCTCTCGTTGCTCGCAACGAGATCGTTTCTAGTTATTATTATTATTTTTCTTACCGATTTTGTGCACGCGATTTCTCGTAAACTACTGGGCCGATTCTCATGAAACTTTCACATCTGATAGGTACTGATCTGAACCTTATTGGAAATTTTTTTCGTTGACGTCGTCACTTCCGGTCGTGAGATATGGACAATTTCCTGATTTTAAAATGCAATTTTGTCTTGATTTAGTAGCAAAAACTGCTTAAGATATGAACTGAAGATTAATTGGAGATGATAGTTCATGACTTATAGCGTTGCAGAATCGCCTTGCCGTGCGTCGTCAGTACTTCCGGTCGATACCGGAAGCGAATTTAAAAATCGCAATTTTTCAACTTTTCTTTTTTAATATTTTTGTTTTAGAATTGAATAGAGACCCTTTTGCAGAAGCGAAATATGTAATTTGTTTGAAAATCGAAAAAGCCAATCTCGAGATATTTGCATTTGAAAACGCGAAGCGGCGATCTCAATGGCAAAATGGTTAGCGCGTTGGATTGTCACGCGGGCGACCCGGGTTCGATCCCCCGTGTGACCAAAAAATTTTATCATTTTTTCTGCTCGATTTTTCGATATTTTTAAATTTTAAACCAATTGGAACAATATATTATAAACTTTTAAGCATATCTTGCGTAATAAGGGGTCACAAGGGGCCAGAATGTCACATCTTTGACGCTTTATATCTCAAAAAGGGGGAATATTTTGATAAGCAATATTGAACAAAAGATGGTCAGAATAATGTTCTAAACAATATGCATACTTTGAATTTTTGTAAAACGGCCCCATTAAGGACTTGTAGGAGTGGCCCCTAAATATTTCCATTTAACATATCTCCACAACAAAAAGAAATCTCTGAATAATTGTTGAACAAAAAATCTTCAAAATCACAAGACCTTTCATTTGATATCAAGAAAAAGGGGCTGACCCCTCAAATTAGGGGCTCAGAGGGGCCAATATTCTTTTATCTATTCTCTCTAATGATCAATATTTTGTTATACATTGCTGAGGCCAAAGTATTCATCTTAACGATTTGCAACAATGTATAATAATATATTTTTATCACATGTTACGTAATTAGGGGTAGCAAGAGACCAAAATGCTACATTTTTTGATGCTTTATGTCTCGAAAAGGGTGAGTATTTTCATAAGCCTTATGAAACAAAAGATGTTCAGAATATCGTGATAAAAATGAGAAACTTTAACTTTAACTCGGGAAAACTCAATGTCATTCTCTTTAAACAAAAATCTCAGTCAAAATCACATCTCATCTTATCTAGAAATTCAACGGAAGACCTACTCGTTGCTCGCAACGAGATCTCATCTAGTTATTATTATTATTATTATTTTTTTTTTTTTTTTTTAGACAAAATTTTGTGCAGGCGATTTCTCGTAAACTATTCGGTGGATTTCAATGAAAATTTCAGGAATTATAGGTCATTATATGAATTTTATATAAAATTCCGTTTGTTGGAAAATTCGGTACCAGTGCCAAGTTATGGGCAATTTCCTGATTTTAAAATGCAATTTTGTCTTCGAGTGTTCTCGAAAACGGCTAAAGATATTAACTGGAGATTTGTTAGAGATGATAGACCATGAGATATAGATGTGCAATTTTGCCTTCGTTTGCGTCGTAAGTACTTCCGGTCGCTACAGGAAGTGAATTCAAAATGTACACTTTTTCAACTTTTTTTGTTTTTCAATATTTTTCTTTGATATAATTAATGGTAATAAAGACCCTACTGGAAAGGCCAAATATATAATTTATTTAGAATTGATCAATCCACACACTAGATATTCGCATTTAAAAATCTGAAGCGTGTCCAAGATGGCGGCGGTCTCCGTAAACTCCGCCATTAAGCAAGTCGGGTTCTAGAAGGTCAGCTGAGCGTTTAGATGAACGAAACTTCTACCAAAAAGATTTATGAAATGTAAAGGATTCTTTTGATTGCTACATCGCAATTACGTTGCATTGAGTATAGTTTTAATATGAGGTTTCATCAGACTTCTATTGAAATTGATTTTGTCTGCATCTCAAAGTAGAATACAACATGACTACAAGTGGAAATACGATGACTTCAGTCTTTTATTTTGCACCAGGGAAAACTTATCCTAAACCATGGTTATAATACTTTTCAAGAAACTTGCCTGACTTAATATTAACTATGTTTCTGAAGTATTACTTGACCTCTGTTTATTTTTCTTTACGCAGGCTTGTGATATATTAAATGAATAGAAAAGACAAAAATAAGAAAAACATTTTTAAAAGATTGTTTATTAAAGGTAATATAAATATTCTTGTAATAAATGCAAGTTATTGACATAAATAGTATCAGATTCCTTGACCGTCGGAGGACGAGTGATTTTTTTTTCAGTGAAACATTCCAGTCTTTTCATGAACGTGTAACTCATCTCCACTTTGGGGGTAAACAGGATACAAAATTCGTGGAAAATCTTACCGAATTCACAGCTTTATTGTTACTTGGCCGTATACGATATTATATTTGTATAATGTGATAAATATTCTCCTACTTTCTAACGCTCGAAATTCTGGTTATAAGAACATACATTTCTAATTTTCATTGAAGCTATCACATCTATTAAATAAATCAAACATTTCAAAGGAATAGCGTTAAGAACTACTTGTGACGTTTGGCAGAAATAATGCATCATGACCTGACTTAGTAGTAGACAAATGGCGACAATAGTGCAGAAATATATAACATTGGCATGCCTGTATATGGAGTTGCATGGGATAAAAAGTTGAATACATATCGAAAAAAGGAAAGAAAACTGTATCATCTGTTCATCATTAATAGATTATCTATCCTAAAAATTACTGTTAAAACTCAAGTAACAAATTCCGATGTGATCATCTTGATCAAAGTTTGGCAAGCTGGCTGTCATTTTACAATTCCAAATTGAATTTTAAAAAAAAATGTAATGTATATTAGAATAAAAAAGCAATCTCGCGATATTCGAATGTTAATTTGAAGCGGGTTCCCAATGGTGTAATGGGTACCGCAATGGATTTTCACGCTGGCAACCCGGGTTCGATCCCCCATGTTTCCGATTTTTTAAAGTCACTTTTTCAGTTTGATTTTACTTTTTTCTGAATCGGACGGAAGACCTCTCGTTGCTCGCAACGAGTTTCTTTTCTAGTTAAGGTCTTCCGTCTCCAACGGAAGACCTTCTTGTTTTCGTTCGGTTTCTTTTTCCCTATTATTATTATTATTCTTCCAACCGATTTTGTGCAAGCGATTTCTCAGAGATGGCTCGTCCGATTTCTACCAAACTTTCAGATCTGAAAGATATTCAATTGATCTTGATAGGTTTTTTTCCTTTTTGATTATCTCACTTCCGGTCGTGAGATATGGACGATTTTCTGATTTTCAGAGGGTCGGCTTGTCCGGGAAACTCCTCCGAAACGACTTAAGATATGGACTTGAGATTTTCAGGGAAAATAGAGGAAGGTTTGGTGAGTTGTAATTGGGTCTCCAAATCTTTCTAGCGCAAAAGGCACCGAAGTTCGGTAGGGCCGAAAAAATGTCTCAGAAATATCTCACAAAATTTGACGCATTTTGTCTCATATCTTCACTCCTGTTCATAATTTGTTAAAACATATTGAAGACAAAATATTCAATATCGCAAGACCTTTCATTTGATATAAAAAAAATAGGGCTGACCCTTCAAATTAGGGGCTAAGAGGGGCCAAAAGTTTTTTATCTATAACTCTCTAATGATCAATTCTTTGTTATACATTATTGATCAAAAGTATTCATCTTAACAATTAGATTATAACTATCTAAGTTGTTTGAAAATTGGCTTATCTGAATTCTAGATATTAATATTTGAAAATCTGAAGCGGGCCCCAGATGGCGGCTGTCTTTGTCAATTCCGCCATTTCGCAATTGGGGTTTATGGAGGCAGCTGAGCGTTTGATTAAACCATTCTGACATACGAATGCATGAAATGTAAACAAAACTACTTGGACTTTCACGTAGTAGTACGTTGCAATTCAGTGTCGATCTTAACACTTAATTTCCGTTTCACTACTTAAGTGTAACTGGGCTAGATACGATATATGTAATGTGTACAAAGACTTTTTAAACGTCGAAATAAAATAAAGGCGATAAGAACGTTTTATTTATTTTATTTCATAAAAGTTCAAAGAAAATGCGCGAATATTTACTCCTGGCGTTTGGCGCAAATTATTAATAGTGACCCGCCTTTTATGATTCTTAGACAGGTGTACTGTTGCAAAAGTATACACACAAGTATATTTAGAGCAGTACTCCCAAAAGCTTAATGGTTTGCGCGTTGGGGATAAAACAGAAAAAGGCGACATGGGTTCAATCCTCTTTGCGACCAAAATTTTGAATCTTTTTCTGTGATATTCATGGCATAAGTAAAGGCCCCTATTTGCTGATTTAACGTATAATCAGTTTCTTGATTTGATAAAGAAGAAATTAAATATCTTTGAATGTCTTAGAACTTTCGCAAGCGTAGGTTCAACGTTTTCTTAAACACTAAAAAATATTCATTTCATTTTCTCATAAATAGGCTGCGCGGGTAATACACATGGTGCCAATGTGCAGGTAAGGTCTTCCCCGTGATGGGGAATGGACCTGTAGAAAACCTTCTCTGGTTCTGCAGAGTCGAGTTTTTAGCAAATAAAATGTATGAAAATGCACGAATATTTACTCGTGGCGTTTGGCGCATATTATTGATAGTGACCCGCCTTTTATGATTCTTAGACAGGTGTACTGTTGCAAAAGTATACACACAAGTATATTTAGAGCAGTACTCCCAAAAGCTTTATGGTTTGCGCGTTGGGGATAAAACAGAAAAAGGCGACATGGGTTCAATCCTCTTTGCGACCAAAATTTTGAATCACTTTTCAGCTCGATTATACGAGATTTTTTTTCCTGAATCGGACGGAAGACCTCTCGTTGCTAGCAACGAGATCGTTTCTAGTTATTATTATTATGTTCCCCAAACGAAGTTTATTGTTTTTACTCTGTTCTTATTATTATTATTATTATTATTATTATTATTCTTTTTTCTTCTTATTTCTTCTCCGGTACTTTTTTGTCCGGAAGTGTTCTCAGAAACTGTTCACCAAACTAAGTTAAAACCTTTTTAGGGTTAGTAGGCATGTTGTGTAGATGTGCCGAACGAAGGTCATTTTGCGCGCATTCGCATGCACGTGCGGGCGCGTGCAATGAGTAAAATGACTGATATATTTAATATGGTTGTAACTTTTATATTTTTTGATAAAATGTTTTGAAACTCATTATATAAAGATATATAAGTTGTGTAGATAAGATGACATGGTCAAATTTGCATGAACTCACGCGCATGCACGTGCGCTTTGCTCTGATTGGCTGAAACAGAAATCTCAATATCTTTTTTGTTTTATGATGAAATGCTTTGAAATTTATAACATAGACATGCATTAGGATGTACTACAATATGATATATAAAATTTTTCATGAAATCACGCGCATGCGCGTGCGCTGCAATCTGATTGGCTGAAACTTTAAATGACTATAACTCCCTTGGTTTTCAACCAAACAGCATGGGATTTACAACATAGATAGACATAAAGGACTCCTAAAGGATGGTATGGTCACCATTCACATGCATGCACGTGCGTGCACGTGCGCTTTGCTCTGATTGGCTGAAACAAAAATCTCAATATCTTTTCTGTTTTTTTACAAAATGCTTTGAAATTTAAAACATAGGCATACTTTAAGATGTCCTACAATATGATATATAATAATTGTCATGAAAATACGCGCATGCACGTGCGCTGCAATCTGATTGGCTTAAACTTTAAATGGCTATAACTCCCTTGTTTTTCAACCAAACAGGATGGGATTAAGAACATAGACAGACATAATGGACTCCTACAAGAAGGTATGGTCATCATGCACGTGCGTGCACGTGCAAATGAGTAAAATAGTGTAGACAAGATGATATCGTCATTACGCTCATGCAATCACATGCGCACGCCTGCATTGCTTAAATTTGAAATACTTGGTATACTTTTGGGAAAACGTTGTTTACGTCTTAAATGCAGTTAGATTTTGCCTTCAGAAACTGTTCACCCAATGAAACTTACATTTTGCGCGGGAATATGGCTGATATACTTAATATAGCTATAACTTTAACATTTTTTAAGAATGATTTGAAACTCATTATGTAAAGATATCTTAATAGTGTAGTTGACGAAATGCGATGAAATTTAAAACATAGGCAAACTTTAGGATGTCCTACAATAGGATATATAACAATTATCATGAAAACACGTGCATGCACGTGCGCTGCAATCTGATTGGCTTAAACTTTAAATGGCTATAACTCCCTTGTTTTTCAACCAAACAGGATGGGATTTAGAATAAAGATAGACATAATGAACTCCTAAAGAAGGTATAGTCACCATGCACATGCTTGCACGTGCGTGCACGTGAAATGAATAAAATTTAAAATATGCTTAAATGAGTGTATTTTTTCATACTTCTGGATTAAATGCTTTGATATTAAGTATATTAAAATATATAGATGTGTACACAAGATGAAATGGTCATTGCGCACATGCATTCACATGAGCACGCGTGCAATGCTAAGATTTAAATATATTTTGTATTCTTCTTGGAAAACGTTGTTTAAGTCTAAATTGCATAAAGTATGTCTTATTTAATAGAGCTTACAGGGATTATGGCACCAAAAGGGAGTTGGAGAGCGTTTGGGGAACATCTGTAACGGTCCCCGTTACAATTAGCCCTAGTTGTTATATGTAGTTGATTTTGCGATAACTTCAAAATGTTATATGTTGGTGATTTCGCCATTTTGTTTGTGCCGCCTTCATGGTGTTCATTGTTATATGTAGGTGATTTTGCCATCTTACTCGCCGCTGGCTTCACCGTGAAGAGAGCTATTGTGGCTAACCTTCTGTCCAGCATCACCGCCTTTGTTGGACTCTTCATAGGAATTTCCGTGGGCGCAGAGTTCAAGATCTGGATCATAGCTGCTGGCGCCGGCATGTTTCTATATATTTCTCTGGGAACGATGGTATGGTTTTTGTTTCTTAATACGTTAATCAACTGTTAATTGTATTACACTGTATTCAAATAAGTGATTGTATTCTACTATTAAACTAGTCAATTTACGTCGAAATAAAAATGGATGCTCTTTATATCAGCCCTGTCTAGGCTTTCGGCCTTCTCTAATGCTAATAGTACTCGGCTAGATACAGAGCATAATATTATTTTTAGAAATATGAAATTATTTTCTTTACATCATAGTGTATCAAATATTAATGAGAGACTCGTTTTCAGATGCCAGAGCTAGTCCGTATATTCAGAAACAATCCATGTAAAGAAATGTTCTTTTCTTTGAATGCGGGCTATATTTTTGGAGTGGTGGGAATGCTGCTGTTAGCAATTTACGAAGAGGGAATAAAAATTACGTAATAAATACTCTTCAGTTTGGAATATTTATTTGCAATGATTTAGATTCAGTAATTTAATCCTATCTATTAATTATGGTAAATGAGATTCAGTAAATTAACCAAATGATATATGATGAGTACGAATGAGTTAATTATACATATGGAGATAACGAACAGTATTCAAGCTCAAAAGTTCATTAAAGAATACAAAATATAGGAGCAGAGCAAACACGGACCTTCAAAACATCAGAGCTGGGATTGAGTGTCATCGAGGAGTGAACATCCCCTGCCGACAGGTCAAACCCGCCGTGTACTCCTTATCATGATAGGGAAATAAAGGAAAAATCCGTCGTCAATTCAGTGTATATATAATAATGGACTAACAATTAGTATGAAAAACGACATTATAATCAATTATGGATATGTAGATAACGAAGAGTATCCAATCTCAAAGTCCATTAAACAATACAAAATAAGAGGAGAGCAAACACGGTAAAGGAAGTTGACGATAGAAAAGTTAAAGTCGTCACATTTATTATATATACTCAACAAAAAAGAAACGCATATTCAGATTAAACATGATAATATAAGTTTCAGTTTACTCCTTATTTTTTTATTAGTGATTTTAGAGAATTTTGATAAAAATCAAACATGTCCTGTGTTGTGAGTAAAAAATGACGTTTATGTCATTGTCGACACCTCCAAATCCTAGGGGCATACCGTCTAAAACATCCATATGTCCTTTGCGACGTCCAAGCACAACTGGATTTCCAATGTACGGATGTCGTGCACAAATACCAGCTCCTCTCAGTCTCTTGCGAACAATTTATACACTTTTATGGAATTTTTTTCATCCAGCAATTGTAGCAGCAATTTTTACAGCAGTTCTGAATCGCGTGAGGTGCTGAAAAGGGGGCTCTGACGGTCCTGCCTGGGTGTGCTTACCTGCGGATAGCCAATTCTTGGTCTTCCGACGTTAGTTTAACGGCTGCAAAGCCCATTGATGTGTTCCAAATGCAGTTGCAACTTCCTGTTTTATATCTTTGTTAGCCTTGTTGTGTTCATTTTTGTTTCGGCGTGGTATTGCAGCATCAACATTGCAATCAAATCTTAAATATAGGTTTAATAGGAGTGATAATAGTTTCTCTAAATCCAAAATATCAACAAAAATAGACATCCGATTTAGAAGAAATCATGAAAAACAATACTTTCATAAACACGTTTAATCAAGGGAGATCATTCAACACTTGGGTTTTAAAACCCCATGTTTTCCTTTAAATATGTCACAGGAATCCAATGATATAAAATATAGTTATTCCATGTACATTTTAAAAATTTCTTTGACTTGTAAAATAATATGCGTTTCTTTTTTGTTGAGTATAGCTTGGTTGTTAGATTACTATTAACGTCTTTTTCAAGTAAAATATCCAAGTATAAAACAGATGAGTCAGACTCTGTCGTGTCTTTAATCTCAAGCTCACCTGAAATTAATATCGTATCGGCGAAGGAATGGAAATTACCATTGTTAATTTACAATACGTCGTCGATATATCTGAAAGTCGAGTTGAAGGCCATAGCAAGTGTTTTCTTCTTTTCACGCATTAGATTTTGAGTAAATTCTGCTTTATATGAATACAAAAAATATGTCTTCTAATAACGGGGCGTATTGGTACCCATGGGAATTACAATGGATTGTTGGAAGACCTGGTCTTCAAAAACGACATAAATATTGTAAATCAGAAACCAGAAACTCGAGTATCTTTTTGATGCCAACTTCAGAGTACTTGAGTGTACAATCAGAATCTCTTTTAACAAATTATTTTTGCAAGTGACCAATGACCAGGTAAGTAAATTTACGAGTTCCCCGCAATGTATCTTTGTTTGTAAGGATTCTTATGAAGTTTCGGAATCCAATATATATAAGGTAGTTCAAATTCATTTTGGCTCTGTTGAATATTAAAAATATTCACAACTGACGCATGATTTTGAAGACTTTCTTTCTAGGATTACCACTTGTAGAATTAAATCCAAGTTCTTCTAGAATGCAATTTATATAATGAGCCTTACAAACGAAGACAATGTTGTTACTTTCTTTGTCGGCAGGAACCGGTACGTACTGATCATGTGATAACTAATTCTTTTTTCACTTCTGGTTTATTGAACACAGAAGGATAGATGGTTTTCATATTGCCCCTCAATCTTTTAATACGTGACTTAAGCATGGGTCTGATACATTGAATCCATTTGACAAGGTGTCACGTCTTCCTTTTCATATCTGGCCCATCGTCTGGCGTAATCTTCAACAGAATCCATAATCCATAATATTTCTGAAATTACGACGCCAGTTGAAGGATCGAGGTTCCCTGTATTTAGGACCTTTTAAAGTAATTAATCTAAGGTCTTCATTATTAACTATATTTACGTCACCTGTAATTACGTATCCAGCAGGACTATAGTTATAGGGTGAAGAAGAACATGAACACGAAGGCGGATTATGTTTCAGATACTCGGTGTTTGCTGACAATTTCCTTGTATCCACCAAACATGATTATAGAATTTACAAAATGATGACTTTAAACGAGAATGCTGATACATGTTTTCTTGTTTGATCAATTTGCTTTTCAATAAATTACCTCGTTTAAGAATGTGTTCATACCTAGAGCATCGAATTAACGGAGATATTTAGACTCCGTATGCTGGCGATGAAGGTATTTTGCTGTATAAGTAAGAGAAGTTGACGATTGAAAAGTTAAAGTCATCCCGTTTATCAAAGAACTTGGTTGTAAGATTACCATTTACGTGTTTTTCAAGTAAAATATACAAATATGAAACAGATGTATCAGACTCTATTGTATCTCTTATCTCAAACTCACCAGGATATATCGTATCGACCTAAGAATGGAAATTACCATTGCTAATTTACAGTACGTCGTCGATATATCTAAATGTCGACTTGAAGGCCACAGTAAGTGTTTTCTTCTTTTAACGTATAGGATATTGGACTAGTTCTACTTCATATAAATACAAAATTAGTCTGCTAATAACGGGGCGCAATTGATACCCATAGAACCCATAGAAATTCCAATAGATTGTTGGAAGGCCTTGTCTCCAAAACCACCTAGATATTATCAATCAGAAACTCTGGAAAGCATCTTTTTGATGTCCACTTTAAAGTACGTGTATGTACAATCATAATGTTTTTAACAAAACAGTTTTGCAAATGATCAATGACAAAGCAAGTAAATTTACGAGTTCCATTTTTATTGAAAAAGCAGATGATATCATGATATCAAAAAGTTTGGACTTTAATTCATCATGGGGAATGGTTGCGTATGAAGTTGAAAAGTCGTAAGTTTTAAAGCTGTTGTTGTTTTTAAAATCTTGTAATTTTGATTATTTTTTTTATTTATTTAAGTTAAATTTATTTATATCAGTTAATATTTATATTCAGTAAATTTGATTTATTTATTACGTAATGCATGTTTTTACGATTCAGTAAATTTTTTTTTATGATTTCGTAATATTTAAGATTCGATAAATTGACAACTTTTACGTTTATATTATAATTTTTCTAACATATTGTAATGAAATAGAATAATTATGGTGGATTAAAATGTTTCTGGAAACGTACAATAGAATCATTTATATTTAACCAATTAACGTTTATTTTACAGCCAGTCAGAGTTCCCAAATTATTAATCAATCATCAGTAATTAGAAAAGGTATAAGCAAATACCCCCATGTAGTATTCGTTTACTTGGTCGTAACTCATCGATTGAGTTACACCTTTGGGCTAGATTCTTGGGCTGTGTCGGGAAACAATCAAATTGTTCGTTAGACCACGCAACTCAGGAACCTAGTTCCTTTTAGTCTCTCAGTGACTAGTGTCTTGGTGACTTCATTTATATTGTGTCTTGGTGACTTTTAATAAAGGTGTCTCAGTGACTTGTTAGGGTGTGTTTTAAGTAGTTACAGACTGTGTCGGGAATCAACGAATTGTTCGTTATACCAATCAGTCTGCAGCTACAGAGATAGGTTTTAGATTTGATTATTGATCTAAATTGTGGCTTGTTAAGTTATCAAGTTTGTTTATTAATCATTATCCAGATAGGACCGAGGAAAATAATATACATATATAGTGAATTTAAGTCGTTTCTTTTTTTAGTGTCATTGCTATCAATTAAGGTGTTTTTATTTCATATTATAAGAGAAATTCTTAGGAAGGAAACCTAAGTGGTCCCAATTGATAATTACACTGTATTTGTACATTGTAAAAACGTTACAATATGAACATGATGTAAAAATAAAAATGATTTTAAGGCAAAGTAACTTTGTATTATTATGTTCTCTTGTCACAGAGGGTAGAGTGAAAGTCTTTTGGCTTATTTTAAGGGATTCAGTGAGATTAAATCACTCTACCAGTTTTGAAGTTTTGTGTGAAATCGCATCATCATTACTACCACAACCTTAACTCCTGGCTTCAAAATTTGAACTATTTTGAAGCCATTTACATTATTTCAAGGATGTTTGTATATCAATATAAATAAGTGTATACATTCAATTTTTTTTAATTCTCTGTATCCCCATGTAAATCTATGATCCCTAATCATGGCCTCAGTGTTTCCAAAGTATTGTGATTTTAGAAACTAGCATCTGCACTATCTGAGGATGCATGCAAGCAAGCTTTTAGCAAAGAAAGAGACCTTAACTTAATTTAATTGTATCCAAATCAAGTTCCTTCTCCATTTGGGGAAATCTGAATCTTCACTTCTCACGTCTGCTGTTTTAATGGTTATTCCTTTCTATCGTTATTTGAGTGGGTGATATTACCTATTCGAATAAGTGATATCTGCTATTTGATTTAAATACTTTAGATTCCTACATATTCGCCTGAAATTAATTACTGTGCAATTTTGCGAGAAGCACTACACACGAAATAAAATTACTTGCCTAAATATTTTTATGCTGCTGAAATCTATGTAAAATCCTTTGACCAACCGTCCATTTGCAAATTATTATTCTCGCAATATGATATTTAAGAGCCCATGCGCAATAATAATTACTTACAAATAATAAGGAATCTACAGTGAGATCAACTACCTCCTGTCGTACATTCTACCCCTGAGGGCCATGAGTAACATTTAATCTAAACGACCTGAAAATTCTTGCATGACCAATTTGTCAGACATCTTTAATATGTAATTTAAACCTTTATTTATGCCATTCAAATAAACAGTAATGAAAGATCACTTAAATCAGCCATTTTATTGAGCACTATAGGTATTTTGATGCTTTTCTATCCATTATCACAAGTTAAGGAATCATTTTTCACTATTTCAGCAGAAAAATAATAATCACAAGGTAAAAATTGACATTTTTATTTACATAATAATGATATAAATGTACATTTAAGCAGATTCGGACAGCTAGAAAACCTTGAACAATGTATGAACTGACGTGTCAAGGAATGTATAAGAATAACTGTTATAAATAAATAATAGCTACTATTATTGTAATGGTTATGTGACTTTGATCAGAGTCACTCAATGTTTTCAGTGTACAGGTGAGCTAGGCAGGCCTCGGGTCAGGACAGCTAGCCTGGGAGGGTTTGAGCTGCTATGACGGTCGACTGTTAGACGGAAGAGTTGATGAGGAACGGGCGTTAGGCTGTCGGCCCTGAATTCCGAATGAAGCGTACTGTCTCGTGCCTCGTGTGGGCCTAAAAAAAAAAATTAAAATACTTAATACATGTTCATGTACAGATATGCATTAATTTTTTTTAAATAAAATGTTATAGAATCTAGTTTATGCAGGTACATCATCAGATTTCATTAAAGTACATGTCTGCATTATAAATATGTAGAGAGCAGAGGTGTAATCAGGTGCCTATGAGTGGTAAGCATTCCCTGTTGACCGATCACACCCGCCGTGAGCCCTATGTATTGATCAAGCATGACAGGACATTCAGTTGGCAGCAGGCACCCTTTGATTAGAGCTCACATAAACCTTCTTTAGATGATAAAATAACAAATGTGACCTACCCCCCTGTTCCTGAGACTGCGAAACCTTTGCCTTTAATCTTTTTACTGAGGTGTTGGATCCACATCTTCTGTTTCTCAGTGGTTTCTGCTAACAGCAGCATCTCCTTGGCCTGTATATTCTGATCAAAGTTCACTGAAAAAGAAGACATCTCGTTAGCCTGATATTCTGATCAAAGTTCACTGAAAAAGAAGACATCTCTTTAGCCTTTATTTTCTGATCAAAGTTCACTGAAAAAAAACAAGACATCTCATTAGCCTGTATATTCTGATCAAAGTTCATCAAAAACATTTGGATATAAAAAAAGTGACTTTAGATAAACATCACAAACGTATACTGAACAAAAAAAGAAACGCATAATCAGAATAATATGAAATTCTAAGTTTTCAGTTTAAACCTTATATAATTTAAGCGATTTTAGAGTGTGTTGTGATAAAAATCAATGTTGCAAATTGAAAAGTCAAGTTGAGGTCATTTTCATTGCCCCCAAATTCAAGGGGCATAACAATATGTACTGTGCAAAGTCTCAGTGCTAGTGGGTTTCCAATGTACGGATATCGTGGGTGAATATAATCTCAATTCAGTCTCATACGAACAATTTATGCATTTTTATGCTTATTTTTTCATCCAGCAATTGTAGCAGCAGTTTTACAGCAAGTTCTGAATCGCATGAAGTGATGGGGGGGGGGGGGGTGTCTGACGGTCCTGCCTGGTTGTGGTTACCTGCGGATGGCCAGATAGTGGTCTTCAGACATTAGTTGTAAGGTTGCAATGCCCATTGATTTATTTCAAATACAGTTGCAACTTCCTGTTGCGTAGCTCCATTTAGTATCATCGTTAGCCTGGTTTTATTTATCTTTGTTTGGGCGTGGCATTGCAGTATTAACACTGCAATAAAATCTTAAATATGGGTTTAAAAGAAGTGTTAAAAGTTTCTCTAAATCCAAAATATCAATGAAAATTGACATCTGATTTAGAAGAAATCATGAAAAACACTACTTTCATAAACATGTTTAATCAAGGGAGATAATTCAACACTTGGGTTTTAAAACCCCATGTTGTCCTTTAAATAGGTCACAGGTATCCAATGATATAAAAAATAGTTGTTTCATGTACATTTTAAAAATTTCTTTGACGAATAAAACAATATGCGTTTCTAATTTGTTGAGTATATATATCTTTCTTAATATATCAATGTCTTCAAGTTATCTCAATTTAGACACTGACAAATAATAATAAAAGTTTTCTTCTTTTTATGTTAACTTCATACAGAAAGACAAAGAATACTTTTCAGTTTAACTATAAAACTAATCCTGGTAAAGTATTGTCTTGTCATTTGCTATTTTAACTATACAATTTTTTTTCTTTCCTACATACCTTTACAATATCCTACAAATTCTTCATTTTTATCTAAATGGTCTTTATGAACCTTTGTATGGCATCCTACAATAAATAAACCAAATCATCAATCACTGATTATAATACAAACCACTTACAAAAGAAAAAAAAAACATTAAATGTTAATATACAATACATACAGTATTGCAAGTATCTGACTGTTATCTAACTTACTACCACTCTTTATTGGGGAAGTCAAGGAAGCTCTAAATCTCGCAAGATTTCTAGAGCATACCATTGTTTCAGTAGTGACAAGTTTATGATTTAAATATCATGCAAAAAAAAAAAAACAATCTATTGCAAAGGGTTCAACTCCAAAAAGTACATTGTCAAATAAGGAGTTTCCACCAGATGTTTCCTACCTTCCCCATAAAAGAGTTCTGCTAAGTTATTTATTGCGATATCAAGTATTATTGTTGATATGTGATTATCAGAACCTAAGTAACATTGATAAAAGACACAGAAACTGATACTAACCAAACGTTCAACATCAACTTAATTTTCTGCATCTCCCATCAATATTTCATGACAGTTTTCTGTAGTATTTTGTGACACTGGTGTTAGGATACTTACGTCGACACTCGAGAGCTTGCGTTAGTATGTGTGACACTGGTGTTTTAGGATACTTACGTCGACACTCGAGAGCTTGCGTAAGTATGTGTGACACTGGTGTTAGGATACTTGCGTCGACACTCGAGAGCTTGCGTTAGTATGTGTGACACTGGTGTTTTAGGATACTTACGTCGACACTCGAGAGCTTGCGTTTGTATGTGTGACACTGGTGTGTTAGGATGTGTGACACTGGTGTTAGGATACTTACGTCTACACTCGAGAGCTTGTGGAGGGTGAAGCATGTGCCACACAGGCTTGTTACAGGAATCACATGTGGTAGGAGTACGGTAATGAATCGGTACAAACTCGTGGCCTTTATGTTTCTCCACAGCTGACTTGTCCTGCAATCAAATTCACAGGTATGAAGGAACAGAGTAAAAGATTATCAGAAGTCACTATTGTTCTATCTGACATTATTTTGTGATTTGAGTCATCAAACATACTTGAAACAGAGATAAATTCTCTGTATATTTATCCTGTACTTCTCTTCAGCTTATCCAAATCTCTGTTGTTCAAGACTATGAAATTTACCTTTAGAGTGCCAAAATGTACAACAGATGCATGTCTGAAGTAATTGATAACAGTTCAGTGACAAATCGGATGATTCTCTAACCTACCTGGTTGACATCATTATGACTTATTTCCTTTAAAACTCACCTGGTGGAGATTATATCATGACCTACATGTATTTCCTCTATAACTTACCTGAGGGAGATTATCATAACCTATTTCTTCTATAACTTACCTGAGGGAGATTATCATGACCTATTTCCTCTGGTCTTCGATTCTCCCCCTCTGTAGCATATAGCACCTGTAACAGAGAAGTTCATTATATTCATAACTCATGTTGACAATAAAGATGTACAGCAGCATTAACATATAATCATATATATACACTAAATGATGATATCACATCTAGGAGACTTAAGTGAAAGAAATGCACACTTTTAGAATTAACAGAGGTATTTCATATTGGATGTCCCCTTGCATAACAATGAGGTAAATATTTCTACATGACTATCACTGCACCTGTAATGGACTAACAATGAGTTGTGTATTTCTACAAGACTATTACTGCACCTATAGTGGATTAACAATGAGTTATATATTTGTTCATGACTATCACTCACCTGAAATATCCTTGGAATATCTTTAGAGTCGGCTCTGTACACATCTCCTTGTGTGACTGGCCTCACATGGAATAAACATCTACAAGTACAAATCAAATTTTAAAAAAAACACCTACAAATACATTTCCAATTTAAATATTATTTCTTTCCCCAGCATAGTTATATGGATTGAAAACATTAGATTATGTAGAGACTTTCTGTCTACCTCCCCAGTACATCTGAAGTATAACACTAGAACTGGATCATAGAGATTCTGTTTACCTCCCCTAAACTTCTGACATTTAAAATACCTACTCTATGTCTAACACTAGAACTGGATCAGAGACATTCTGTTCACCTCCCCAATACATCTGACATTTAATACCCACTCTATTGGATCGGAGACATTCTGTTTACCTCCCCAGTATACATCTGACATTATATACTCGCTCTATGTCTAACACTACAACTAGATCAGAGACATTCTGTCTACCTCCCCTGTAATACTCACTCTATGACTAACACTAGAACTGGATCGGAGACATTCTGTTTACCTCCCCAGTATACATCTGACATTATATACTCACTCTATGTCTAACACTAGAACTGGATCAGAGACATTCTGTTTACCTCCCCAGTATATATCTGACATTTAATACTTACTCTATGTCTAACACTAGAACTGGATCGGAGACATTTTGTCGATCTGCCTCTGTGTTGTAGAATAACACTTTTTTACTGCTAACAACAACATACTGCTTCTTCCATCCATACTTCTTTATGTTTTGTTTGTTTGGCACTGATAACCACCCCTCCATGTAAGTATCACTGGAGGCTGTAAATATAACAAGAAATAAGGAAAATGAATGCTATGAATATAACCTGGGTAAGTATTACAGAAGGTTCTGAATATATACGTAAGTGTAAGTATCAAAGAAGACTGAGATAAAAGATATTCATCCACGACGGTCAGTTTATAACTTACATGTACTGGTCATACTTAGATCTCCGTCCTCAATATGAGAGCTATTTATAGACAAGTTATCCATGACGGCCAGTTTCTGTCGGAGTTGCTCGATCTCGCTTTCTTTAGCGTCCAGTTCCATCTGTAACTTCCCCTTCTGTTGCCCCTCCTCAAACAGTGCCGCCTGTGTCTCCGATAAATCTCGCGAATATTTCTCCACCATCTTGTTATACTTTTCTTTCTCCTGTTTTACAAAGACATTCTCCATTATTAAAACAGCATTTTAGAAAGAGATCAAGAAAAAAAATCACCCCCTGGCTTGTAAACTTAGTTTTCAGTCATTTACTTCCCCTTTGAAGCGGTTGAGAGCTACTACCGTATGCATTTACACTTTTCTCAAAACGTAGCTGGTAGATAATTAATTATCATAACGTACCATATGTAAGTCTTCTAATTATCATATTTTACCATATGTAAATCCTGCTGCAGTTTTCTCATCTCTTTCTCCTTCTTCTTTATATTCTGCTCTGCTGCACTGTTTTTTGAGGATTTGGACTGGTATCCTTTACGATTCATTATTTCTGCTAACTTATTGACAGCCTATAAAACAACAGAGGTCAGTGAGAAAGATGGAGACAACTCAGATACTAACTACACACAGGAAGTAAATTTACAGCTTTATTATTGTAAAAGAAAATTTACTCAGTCACTCTCTGATGGCCCTTGTATTCCTTGTATAGTAGCATATAACTATGTGTATTGTAACAACTGTACATGACTAAACTGGATCAATTGTACATTGACTTAGTATCTGGATCAACTGTACATTGACTTACCTGAATTTTCTTGAGTTTTTCTTCCTCCAAGTTTTTCTTGAGTTTCTCGATTTCTGTATTTGAGCCACCAGACTGTGACTGAACCTTCTGAAGTTCTAAATATAGATCACAAGTTTAAAATATAGATCATGATTTTTCATTAGAGATCAAATTCATCAGACTCTTTCTGAAGTTTTAGATATAGCTCACATTAGTCAGACTAAGACATGAACTTTTGTATTTCAAGATCAGCCTGCGTATTAGACCACAACTTTACATTCCTTGTTAATGTAACATAAATGGCAGAAATTGTCAATGCCCTTTTCCATCTGGGATATCAGAAAAAGATCAGAGATCATTCACCTTTACACATATTCATCCCTTGTCCATCTTTTATGATCATTCAATGACTTTTATCTGACAATAACTAACCTTCCTGGATTTTCTTTAACTTGTTTTCTGTGTCCTCTTTCTCTGACCGCACCTCCTCAATTTCTTTTGTAAATTCTCGTTTGGATTCCTCCAACTAAAAGAAATTAAAATAAACAATTGTTCAAGCTTGCAAAAGGCATTACATTGCATTCTTGAGACTGAAACAGGGACATTGAATCGCATGTTAAAAACTTAAACTGTTAATTAAAATGAATATGAATTACGCTCGAGTTCAGAATATTCCTTACCACAAGAATCATGTGTTCCTTTTTGCTGAGGTCTGTTTTATGGCGATTCATCAGCTCCTTGATTTCCAGTTCTAGATATGTCTTCTCCTTCTCCACGTCTGACAGCTGTTCCTCTGCGATAGACCGGGCCAGACCCTCAGAGTCAGCCTTAGCCAGGGACAACTGTAGCTGAGCAGCCAGAGAATCCCTAAAATAAACACGACAATTAGAGAATCCCTAAAATAAACACGACAATTAGAGAATCCCTAAAATAAACATTACAATTCAGTCACCCTTCAAAGGTCACTCTCAAGGTCAGTATGTTACCTTGCATACGGTAATTGGTTGACAAATCCCTAGATCAGAATGTTTTTGACCTGTACAGTGGTCAGTACTCACTTTTTAAGCTGGACACTCTGTGTCAGTTTATGTGACATATATACAGTGTACATTACTCAATTTTCGTGCTAGACACTCTGAAGGTCTGTAAATAGCTGACAGATATGCATTGAACAGTACTCACTTTTCATGCTGGACACTCTCTAGGTCTGTATGTAAGTGATCTATATACAGTGATCAGTACTCACTTTTCATGCTGGACACTCTCTAGGTCTGTATGTAAGTGATCTATATACAGTGATCAGTACTCACTTTTCGTGAGTGCTGAACACTTGATAGTACTCACTTTTCATGCTGAACACTCTCTAGTTTTGTTTATTAGTCACCTATACAGTGTTTAGTACTCACTTTTTGTGCTGAACACTCTCTAGGTTTGTTTATTAGTCACCTATACAGTGATCAGTACTCACTTTTCGTGCTGAACACTCTCTAAATCTGTGGTGACATCCTGGTATTGTTTTCCCTTATCCTCTACGTCTTCCTTTAATTCTTTTACTTGAGTTCTGTACAACGACTGGAAAAATCAAAACATGATGTACAGCGAGTTATGCAGGTAAGATTCTTCTGTTTCAGAGAATTATAAGCATATATAAATGTACTTACAAAGAATTAAAAGTATATACATGTACTTACAGAGAAATATTGTTCTGCCTCCAGCTGGTCTTGTAATTCTTTCATCTGGAGGTCATTTATTGAGAGATCTCTGTAAATAGGCACATATATGTATATAATATTAATTCTACTGATAGTTAACTGCACAAACAGAGAAGGACCTGTCAAGGACAAATTTAAAGATATTAGCTGATCATTGATTAAAAAAAAATTGAGAAGTGTTGCAAAACATTATAATATTGTATTCACATGAAAATTTGATCAATAGCTTAATTTAATAAGTGATCTACAGTATATACTCCCAGGAAAAGCAATACCATAAAATGTTTTTCCCTGAACTTCACATGTGCAATGCTTATACCCACTCCTGACTGTATACAAATAAATTGTACGTACTCTCTAACTTTACGTAGTTCCTCCTCTAGATTTCTCTTTTCTTCTTTCAGGTCATCAATTTCCTACAACAGAAATTAAACAAGACTCAATATCAAATCTAAAATCCTAAATACAAGTATTTAACTTTCACTGCATATTTCAAACAAACAAACATGACGCCTTTAGTTACATGTACCTTGTTAAGCTGTTTCTCCATGGTTTTATAGCGAGTCAGGTCATGGGTTTGGCTCTTAAAGTCGCCCTGCATCAAATTTCTCCACTGTATTTCCTGCTCTACTTGAAGGGAATAGTTTTTGGACTTGAAAATGAAAAAAATCGCAAGATTACTCAAAAACTATTTAAAACATCGAGTCCCATTTGCAGAAACACATCACTCCATTGCTTTGCAGAAAAGCAATGTTTGAGGAATTTCTAGCTAATTAAAAACTTAAATAAATTGTATGGCTATAATTTCAAATTCAAAACTTGATGTAAAATCTTCTTTTAAACCCTATACACTTCCCAGAACAATTTTAATTTTTTAAAATTTTTTTATCATTCAGGACGCATCCTTACATATCATATCCATGGAAAGGGGAAGAAATTGTTATACACACTCAATTTTTTTTCTTAAGTTAAAAAAACACTAAATGACAAATATTTTGAAAGAGAAAAAAACCCCAAACATATACTGTATGAAACGTAACAGTTAAGCATGACCAAATCATGGTCAAACAAGAACATAATCTAAAAATTTAATACTTTTCAGGAGAATTGGAACTAACTTACCTCCATCATATAACTGAATTGTTTTTTCTAGAATGAACAATTATCATGTAGCTGCCTCTATACTTAGTGAATTGTATTTTCTTGAGTGATCAATTATTAGGCAGCTGCCTAAAGATAAAGAGCTTCACTGTATCTACTACTATTAAAGTGAGTACCTTTTCTTTTTCATTTTTCAGCTCCCCCTGTACG